>NW_016939941.1:0-20512 GCF_001483705.2 Eufriesea mexicana | reverse complement strand
CAGCAAATGTTGTCGTGGCGCATTTGGTTGTGTCAGGATTCTTTTGGTTATGTTAGGTTAGGTTAAGTTTGGTGTAGGATGACTATGACTTTTGTGCAATGCACGGCTATTCGGTGGATTTCTGTGCTCTACTGTGCGCTAGTATACTCTGCTTAGCTATGGGGAGGCCAGCTATATTGGCCTCGGCACGTTAGTCTGAGTCATGCTGCGTTCGGTTGTGCTACGTTTGTTTAGGTTAGGACAGGGTGGCTGAGACTTTTGTGCTACACGCTGCCATTCGGTGGATTTCTGCGCTCTACATTGATCTACTATGCTCTGTCCCGCTCTCGGGAGGCCTGCAATACTGGACGCAGCACGCTATGTGGAGTTACATTACGATTGGTTTGGTTAGGATACGTTTTCTTAGACTAGGGTAGCATTGACTTTTGTGCTGCACACTTCATTTGTATGGACACCTGCGTTCTTCTGTGACCCATCGCAGTCCGCTTGTCTCTGTGGGTGCCAGGAATGCTGCTCTCGGCACGTTCGGCTGTGACATGTTACGCTTGGTTGGGCTATGTTTGCCCACGTTTGGTAAAGGTGGCTACGAATTTTGCGCTGTACACCGTTATTCGGACGATTTCGGCGTTCTAAATTATTCTGATATAATCTGCCTTGCTCTAGTGAGGTCAGCAGTAGCGGTCCAGGCACGTACGTTTGGGTTAGGTTACGTCTGCTTATGTAACGTTTGGTTAGGTGAGGATAGGATAGCTCTGTCCTATGTGCTACACACTGCTATTCTGTGGATTCCTGCGCACTACTCTGCTCCAATATGCACTACTTGTCGCTGTGGAGGCCAGCAGTAGTGTCCTCGGCACGTTAGGTTCGACTAGGCTACGTTTGGCTATGTTCTGTTGCTTGGGGATAGGTTTGGGTGGCTTTGACATTTCCTATACACACTGCGGTTCTATGGATTTCTGCGCTCTACCCTCCACTAACTTATTTTGCTTGGCTCTGGGGAGGCTAGCAGTAGTGTTCGCTACACGTTGTGTTACGTCTGGTTGCGTTCGGTTCGGTTGGGTTTACCTAAGTTTGGTTAGGATGTCTTTAGCTTTTGTGCTGTACAGTGCTACGCGATGGACCTCTACACATTACTGTGATCTGGTACCACATGCTTGGCTGTGGGGGGCGGCAATAACGTTTTCGGCACGTTAGGTGTGTTTGGTTATGTTCGATTATGTCCTGTTCGTTTGGGTTAGGCTTAGCTAGCCTTGGCTCCACTGATGTACACTGCGATTCTATGGACCCGTGCATTCCACTCTCCACTAGTGTGTTCTGCATTGCTCTCTGGAGGCCAGCAATAGTGGTCGCTGCACGCTTGCTTCAGATACCTTGTGTTCGTTCATGTTACGATTGGATAGGTTAGGAGAGGATGGCCTTGACTTTAGTGCCATAGTCTGCTATTAGGTACATTTCTGCGCCCAAATCTGATCTAATATTTTCAGCTTTGTCTGGGAAGGCCAGCATTAGTTGTCACGGGACGTCGGGTTGAATTAGGTTACGTTCGGTTATACAACGTTTGGATAGGCTAAGAGGGGATAGCTTTGTCATTCGCGCTATAGTCTGCTATTAGGTGGATTTCTGCGCCCTACAGCGCTCTGATGTTTTCAGCTGGGCGCTCGGAAGGCTGCCAATGGTGGCATCGGCACGTTATGTTGAGCCAGTTATGTTCAGTTAGGTAGGGCTGGGATGAGTTTGGTTATGGTAGCTCCAACTTTTGTGTTGCACACTGCTTTTCGGTGTATTTCTAGTCTCTACTGTGCTCTAGTATGACCTGCTTGGCCCTGGGGAGGCCAGCAACAGCGGTCTCGGCACGCCATGTTGCTTTAAGCAAAGTTTGATTATTCTCGGTTGGTTTGGGATGGAATTGAGTAGCTTCGACTTTTCTGATACACACTGCGATTCTATGGGTTTCTGCGTTCTACTCTCCACTAATGTGTTTGGCTATGCTCTGGGTATGCCAGCAGTAGTGGTCGCGGCACGTTGGATTGCGTTAGGTTACGTTTGGTTACGTTACAGTTGCTTTGGTTAGGAAAGGACTCTTACTTTAGTGGTATAGTCTGCTATTAGGTGCATTCCTGTACACCACATGTCTCAAATACTTTCAGCTTGGCTCCGGGCGGGCCACCAATAGTGACCTTGGCTCATTATATTCAATCAGGTTACGCACGGTTAAGTTGAGTTGAGCTAAGCTTGGTTAGGATAGCTTTACCTTTTGCGCTGTACAATGCTATTCGGTGGACTTCTGCCTTCTACTGTTCTCCAGTATGACCTACGTGTCCTCGGGGGAGGGGAGGGTGTGGCCAAAAACTGTTTCCGCAAGTTGGGTTGAGTTAGGATATGTTTGGCTTTGTTCTGTTGGTCTGTATTAGGCTTTGGTAGCTCTGGCTATCGTGGTATACACTGCGCTTCTATGGATTTCTCCGCTGCACTCCCCACTAATGTGCTCAGCTTGGCTCAGGGCTGGCCAGCATTTGTGATCGCGGCACTTTAGGCTGAGTTAGGTTACGTTTAGTTATGTTACGTTTGGTTAGGTTTGTAGATGATAGCCTAGGCTCTAGTGAAATAGCCTGTTATTAGCTGGATTTCTGCGCCCTACGGTGCCATAATATTTCCATCTTGGCCCTGGGAAGTCTAGCAATAGGGGTCGCGGCACGTTAGGTTTGGTCAGGTTACGTTTGGTAATGTTACGATTTCTAGGTAAGGAGAGGACAACTTTGACTGTTGTGCTATTCTCTGCTATTACGTGGATCTCTGCGCCCTACAATGCTCTAATAATTTCAGTTTGTCTCTGGGATGGACAGAAATAGTGTTCTCGGCGCGTTACGTTGATTCGGGTTACGTCCGGTTAGGTTGGGTTAGGCCATGAGTGGTTAGGATAGCTTAAACTGTTGTGCTGTACACTGCTATTCGGTGGATACTTGGGCTCTACAGTGCTATAGTATGACCTGCTTGGCTCAGAGGAGGGTAGCAATAGCGGTGTCGGTACTTCAGTTTGAGTTAGGTTATGCTTGGCTATGTTGTGTTGTTTTGCGTTAGGTTTGGGTAGCTTTGACTTTTCTGATATACACTGCGATTCTATGGATATCTGAGTTCTACTCTCCACTATTGTGTTCTGCTGGGCTCTGTGGAGGCCAGCAATAGTGGTCGCGGAACGTCGTGTTGGGTTAGGTTGCGTTCGGTTATGTAACGTATGGATTGCTTTGGAGACGATTGGTTTGACTTTCGTGCTACAGTCCGCTATTAGGTGGATTTCTGCGCCCTACAATGCCCTGACATTTCCAGCCCGGCTCTGAGAAGGCCAGCAATAGCGTTCTCGACGCGTTACGTTGAGTCGCGTTACGACCGGTTAGGCTGGGTTATGCTAAGCGTGGTTGGGATATCTTTACCTTTTGTGCTGTGGACTGCCACTCGGAGGGCTTCTGCTCTCTACGGTGTTCCTCGACCTGCTTGGCTCTGGAGTGGGCAGCAATAGCGGTCTCCGCAAGCTAGGTTGAGTTAGGCTTTATTTGTTTGTGCTCCGTTTGCTTTGGATAGGCCGTGGTTGCTCTGAATTTCCTGATGTACACTGCGATTATACGGATTTCTGCGTTCTGCTCTACGCTAGTGTGGTCTGCTTGGCTCTGGGGAGGCCAGCGATAGTTGTCGAGCCACGTTAGCTTGAGTCAGGCTGCGTTGATTATGTTACGATTGGTTGCGTTAGGAGATGACGACTTTGACTTTAGTGCGCTAGCCTGCTATTAAGTGGACTTCTGCTCCGTACAGTGCTCTAATATTTTCAGCTTGGCTCTGGGAAGGCCAGGAATAGTGGTCTCGGCACGTTCGGTTATGTGAAGTTTCGTTCGGTCCGATGGGTCTGGGCATGTTTGGCTAGGATGACTTTGACCTTTTTGCTGTGCACTGCTATCCGCAGGATCTCTACGATCTACTGTGTTCCAGTATGCCCTGCTTCGCACTGGTCAGGGCAGCAATAGCGGTCTCGGCACGTTTGTTTGCGTTAGGCTGTGCTTGTCTATGTCCTATTATTTGGGTTATGTTTGGGCAGTTTCCACGTTTTTGATATACACTGCGATTCTATGGATTTCTGTGTTGTGCACTCCACTAGTGTGTTCTGCTTGGCTCTGGGGAGGCCAGCGATAGCGGTCGCAGTGCGTTGGTTCGAGTTATGTTACGCTCGGATACGTTACTATTGGATTCGTATGGAGTTGGTAGCTTCCACTTTAGTACCATAGCCTGCTATTATGTGGATTTCTGCGCCCTACAGTGCTCTAATATTTTCAGCTTGGATCTGGAAAGTCCAGGAATAGTGGTCGCGGCAAGTTAGGCTGAGCCGGATTACCTTTGGCCTTGTTACGTGTGGCTAGTTTATGAGAGGGTAGCTTTGACTTCAGTGCTATAGTTTGCTATTAGGTGGACTTCTGCGTCCTACGGTGCTCTAGTAACTTCAGTTTGGCTCTCGGAAGGACAGCTATAGTGGTCACGGAACGATACCTTGTTCCATGTTACGTCCAGTTAGGTTGTATGAGGCTAAGTTTGGTCAGGATAACTTTATCTTTTGTGCTATACAGTGCTTTTCGTTTGAATTCTGAGATCTACTGTGCTCTAGTATGTCTAGCATGGCTCTGGGGAGGGCAGCGATAGCGTTCTCTGCACGATAGTTATAGCTAGGCTATGTTTGGCTTTGTTCTGTCTGTTCGGGTTAGGTTTGGGCAGCTGTGACTTTTTAGATACATACTGCGGTTCGATGGGTGTCTACGTTCTACTCTCCACTATCGTATTCTACTTGGCCCTGGGGAGGGCAGAAATAATGGGCGCGGCACGTTAGGTTGTGTGGTGTGACCTTCCGTTATGTCACGTTTGGCTCGGTTAGGAGAGGGTAGCTTCGTTTTTAGCGCTGTAGTCTGCTATTAGTTGGACTTCTGCGCCTTACATAAATCAAATATCTTAAGCTTCACTCTATGATGGCCAGCAACAATGGTCTCGGCATGTTATGTTGGGTCAGGCTAAGTTCGGTTAGGTTGCGTTAGGCTAAGTTTGGTTAGGGTAGCTTTAACTTTCGTGCTGCACACTGCTATTCGGTGGATTTCTGCGGTCCAATGTACTCTAGCATCTCTTGCTTGGCTCTAGCGTAGGCGGCAATAGCTGTCTTGGCACGTTAGCTTCAGTTAGTCTCTGTCTGTTTATTATGTATTCGTTTGGATTAGGTTTGGGTAGCTTTGACGTCTTTGATGCACACTGCAATTATATGGATTTTTGCGTTCTACTCTCAACTTGTGCATTCTGCTGGGCTCAGTGGATGCCATCAATATTTGTCGCGGTACGTTGGGTCGAGTTAGGTTATGTTCGGCTATGTAACATTTGGATAGGTTAGGTGATGGTAGCTTCGACTTTGGCGGTCTAGTCTGCTGTGAAGTGGAATTGTGCGCCCTTCTCTGCTCTAATATTTTCAGCTTTGCTCTGGGAAGGCCAGCAATAGCGGTCTCGGCACTTTATGTTGAGTCAAGTTACGGTTGCTTAGGATGTGTTAGGCTAACGTTGGTCAGGGTGGCATTGACTTTTGTGCTGTACATTGCTAATCGGTGGATTTCTGCGCTCCACTACGCTCTAGTATGTCTTGCTTGGCTCTGAGGAGGGCTGCAATCGCGGTCTCGGCACGTTAGTTCAGTTAGCCCATGTTTGCATATGTTCTGTTGGTTTGGATTAGGTTTGAGTAGCTTCGACTTTTCAGATATACACTGCGATTCCATGGATTTCTACGCTCTACTCCCCGCTAACGTGTTCTGCTTGACTCCGTGGAGGTCAGCGGTAGTGGTCTCGGCGCGTGAGGTTGAGTTTTGTTATGTTTGCCTATGCTGCGATTGGTTAGGTTAAGAGAGGCTCCCATTGACTTTGGTGCTATAGTTTGCTATTAGTTGGCCTTCTGCGCCCTTCGGTGCTCTAATATTTTCAGCTTCTCTCTGGGAAGGATAGCAATAGTGGTACCTGCGCGTTACGTTGTGTCACGTTACGTTCGGTTAGGTTGGGTTAGGCTAAGTTTGGCTAAGAATTCTTTAACTATCGTGCTGTACACTGCTATTCTACGGATTCCTGCTTTCTACACTCAACTAGCGTGTATCGTCTGGCTCTGAGGAGAGCAGCAGTAGTGGTCGCGGCACGTTATGTAGAGTCATGTTACGTTCGAATATATTAGGATTGGCTTGGTTAGGAGATGGTCGCTTTGACTTTAGCACTATAGTCTGCTTTCAGTTGGATTTCTGCGCCCCACAGCGCTCTAATATTTTCAGCTTGGCTCTGGGGAGGACCGCAATTGTGGTCTCTGCACGATACGTTTAGTCTCGTTACGTTCGGTCATGCTGGGTAAGGCTAAGTTTGGTTAGGGCAACTTTAACTTTTGTTCTGTTCACCCTTATATGGTCGATTTCTGCGCTATACTGCGATCTGGCATATCCTGCTTGTCTCTGGGGAGGCCAATGATAGTGGTCGCGGCGTGTCAGGGTAAGATATGATACTTTCGGTCATGTTACGATTCTCTAGGTTAGGAGAGGATGTCTATGCCTTTAGTACTATAGTCTGCTAGTAGGTGGTTCCCTGCGCCAAACTGTGCCATAATATTTGCAGGCTGGCTCAGTGGTGGCCAGCAATGGTGGTCTCGGTACATTATGTTGTGTCAGGTTACATTCGGTTAGGTTGGGCTAGGCTACGTTTGATAAGGATAACTTTAACTTTTGCGCTCTACACTGCTATTTGGTGGATTTCTGCGCTCTACTGTCATGTAGTATGTACTGCTTGGCTCTGGGGAGTCCAGAAATAGCGGTGCCGGCACGTTAGGATGGGTCAGGCTGCGTGTGGCTATGACCTGTTAGACTGTGTTAGGTTTGGGTAGCTTTGACTTTTGTGATATACACGGAGATTGTATGCATCTATGTTCTACTCTCCACTGACGTGTTCCGCTTCAGTCTGCGGAGGCCAGGAATATTGATCACGGCACGTTAGGTAGGGTAGAGTTACGTGCGTTTATGTTACGCTTGGTTAGGTTAGTAGAGGATGGTTTTGACTTTAGTGCTACATTCTGCTACTTGGTGGACTCCTGCTCCCTACAGTGCTTCAATATCTTCAGCTTGGCTCTGGGAAGGCCAGCATTACTGGCCTCGTCACGTAATGTTGAGTCAAGTTACGTTCGGTTAGGTTGGGTTATGCTATGTTTGGTCAGAATAGCTTCAGCTCATGCGCTGTGCACTGCCTTTCTGTGCATTTATACTGTCTAATGTGCTCTAGAATGTCCTGCTCGGCTCTGGGGAAGGCAGCAATTTCTGTCTCGACATGTTAGGTTGAGTTAGACTATGTTTGGTTATGTTCCGTTGGTCTGGGTTAGGTTTGTGTAGCTTACCCCGTTCCCATCTACACTGAGCTTCTGTGGATTTCCGCTTTCTACTCTCCACTAATGTGCTCTGCTTGGCTCCGTGGGGTCCTGAAATAGTGCTCGCGGCACTTCGGGATGAGTTAGGTTATGTTTGGTTATGTTAAGGTTGGTTAGGCTAGGAGACGATATCTTCGACTTTAGAGCTATACCCTGCTATTAGGTGGATTTCTTCGTCCTGCAGTGCTCCGACATTTTCAGCTTGTCTCTGAAAATGCCAGCAATAGTGGTCTCGACCTGTTATGTTGGGTCAGGTTGCGTTCGGCTTCCTTCCGTTGGTTTGGGTTAGGTTTGTGTACCTTTGTCATTTCTGATATACACTGCTATTCTATGCATCTCCGCCTTCTAGCCTCCACTAATGTGTTCTGCATGGCTCTGTGGAGGCCAGCAGTAGTGTTCTCGGCTTGTAATGTTGAGTCAGGTTACCTTGGGTTGAGGTTGGTGAGGCTGCGTTACGTCAGGATAGCTTGAGTTTTAAGCTGTAGACTGCTATTCGGTGGAACTCTGCGCTCCACTGTGCTTTAGTATGTCCTGCTTGGCCCTGGGTGGGCAGCAGTAGCGGTCTCGCCACGTTATGTTGAGCTATGTTATGTTTGGTTAGGTTTTGTTTGATTGTGTTTGGTTGGGTTCTGTTTGTCTGTGTTTGGTTTTGGTAGCTTTGTCTTTTTTGATGTGCACTGCGATTCTATGGAGCTCTGCTCCCTGCTCTCCAATAGTGTGTACTGCTTGGCTCTGGGGAGGCCAGTAATAGTGGTGGCGACACGTCAGTTTGGGTTAGTTTACGCTCGGTTGGGTTAGGTTAGGATAAGTCTGGTTAGTATAGCTTTGACTATCGTGCTTAACACACTTGTTCGGTGGATTCCTGCCCTCTACTGTGCTCTACTCTAACCTGCTAGGCCCTGGGGGGCTAGCGAGAGTGGTCGCGTCACGTAACGTCGTGTTAGGTCACGTTTGGTTATTCTCGGTTGTGTCAGGTTTGGTCTGGATGTCTTTGACTTTTGTGCCGTACAAAACTATTTGTTGGCTTTCTTCGCCCTACTTTGCTCTAGCATGTTCAGCTTGAATCTGGGGATGCCTGCACGTGTGGTCTCGCCACGTTAGGTTAAGTTAGGTTACATTAGTATATATTAAGTTAGGATAGGCTAGGACTGGATGGAATATCTTTCTGCGCAATACACTGCTTTTCGGTGTATTTTTACGCTCCAGATCGCTGTAATATGCTCTGCTTAGCTCTGCGGAGGCGAGCAATGGCGGTCTTGGCACTTTAGGCTGATCTATGTTACGTTTGGCTAGGTTAAGTTACTTCAAGCTCGGGCAGGTTATGTTTGACTTTCGTGCTATGCACTGCTATTGGGAGGATTCCTGCGCTCGACTGTGCTCTACTATATTTTGCTTGGCCCTGGGAATGCCAGCAATGGCGGTCGTGGCACGTTATGTTGAGTTAGGCTGCTTTAGGTTTGGCTATGTTATGCTGTGATTTGTCAGGATTGCTTCGATCATCGTGCTATACACTGTTATTTGGCGAGTTCCTCCAATCCACTGTGCTGCAGTGTATTCTGCTTGGATATGTGTTGACCCGCAACTGTGGTCGCGGCACGCTCTGCTGAGTTACGCAACGTTTGGTTAAGTTAGGTTAGGTCAGGTTACGTTACGATATCTCCGACTCTTGTGATACTCACTGCAAGGCGGTGGATTTCTGCGCTCTACTGTTATCTAATATTCTCTGTTTTGCACTGGGGAGTCCAGAAATCGAGTACGCGGCGCGTTTGGTTAAATTAGGAAAGGATGCCTTCGACTTCTGTGCTATACACTGCTATTCGGTTGATTTCTCTGCTCTTCGTTACTCTCGTATACTCTGCTCGTCTCTGGGGAGGCCAGCAATAGTGGTCGTGGCACGACAGGTTTTGCTGTGCCGGGTTTGGTGATGTTACGATTGGATAGGTTAGGATAGTATAGTTTTGACTCTTATGCTCCACACCGCTATTTGGTGGACTTATGCGCTCTACTGTGATCCAGAATAATCTGCTGAGCGCTATGGATGCCAACAATACTGGTCTCGACGTGTAAGGTTATGTTAGGGTGCGTTTGGTTACGTTACGTTTGGTCAGGCTTGGATAGGATAGCATTGACTTTCGTGCTAAACACTGGTATACCGATGTTTTGCTCCAATATGCTCCGCTTGGCTATGGGGAGGCTAGCAGTAGTGCTCTCGGCACGTTAGGCTGAGGCATGCTGCGTTTGGCTATACTACGTTTGGTTATGTTAGGGCAGGATAGCTTAGACTTTTGTGCTATACACAGCTCTTCCTTGTATTTCTGCGCTCTAGTGTGATTTAATGTGCCATGCTTTTCTCTGGGAATTCCAGAAATAGTGGCCGCGGTGCGTTAGGTTGCGTCAGGTTACGTTAGGTTATCTTCGACTATTTGGCTATACACTTCAACGCCGCTGATTTCTGTGATCTACTGTGCTGATGTATATTCTGCTTGGCTCTGCGGACGTCAGCAGTAGTGGTGTAGTGCGGTCAGTTGGAGGTAGATTACGTGTGGTTTTTCTACGTTTTGTTAGGCTAGGCTTGGACAGCCACCACTTTTGTGCTATACACTGCTATTCGGTGGACTTCAGCGCTCTGATGGGATCTGATACGCCCTGCATTGCACTGTGGAGGACAGAAACTGTGGCACCGGCGCGTTAGGCAGAGTCAGGTTGCGTTCGATTAGGTTACGTTTGTTTGGTTTGGGTTGTGAAACCTTTGACTCCTGTGCTGTACACTGAAATGCGGTGTATTTCTGCGCTCCGCATTGCTCTACCATACTCTGCTCGACTCTGGGGTGGACAGTGATAGTGGCCTCGGCACGTTAGGTTGAGCTAGGCTACGTTTTGTTAGGTTAGGTTATGTCAGGTTAGGTTACGATATCTTCGTCTTCTGTGCTTTACACAGCAATGCGGCGGATTTCTGCGCTCTACTGTGTCATAGCATATCCTGGTTGGCTCTGTGGAGGTCAGCAATTGTGGTCTAGGCGATTTATGTAGGGTTCGGTTACGTTTGGCTGTGTTGTGTTTGGTCAGCTTAAGCTAGGATATCTTTGACATTTGTGGTATAACCTTCTGTTCGGAAGATTTCTGCGCTCTACTGTGTACTAATATGCTCTGCTGGTCTCTGAGGAGGCCATCAAAAGTGGTCTTGGCGTGATAGGTGTATCTATGCTACGTTTGACTATGTCAGTTTGGCTATGGCTAGGTATGTGTGGGTTCGACTTTTCTGCTTTGCACTGCGGTTCTGTGGGTTTTTGCGCTCTACTCTCTTCTATTATGCTCTGCTTGGCCATGAGGAAGGCAGCAATAATTATCTGGGCGCGAGCAGGGCGCTGAAATCAGCCGCACTGGAGTGCAAAGCACAAAAGCCAGACACAACCAAACCCAACCAGACATAGCCTAACCTAGCCTAGCGAAGCCTATCTCGACTTAGCGCGTCAAGACCACCATTGCCGGCATCCACCGGGTCAAGCAGAGTATATTAGGTAAAAGTAAAGCCCGGACATCCACCGAATTGCAGTGTATAGCGCAGAAGTCAAAGCTATTCTATCCTAACCTCGCCAAACGTGACCGAATCAAACACAGCCTATCTCAAACAAACGTGCCGAGACAACTATTCAAGGCCACCCCAGTGCCGAGCAGAACATATTAGAGCACAGTACAGCGCAGAAATCCGCCGAATAGCGGCGTATAGCACAAAAGTCAAAGCTACCCTTTCCAAACCCAAACAAGCGTATCATATGCAGACTTAGCGTTATCAAAACTTACGTGCTACGACCGCTATTGCTGGTCACACGAGAGCTAGGCGGGGTATAGGTGAGCAGCGTATAACTCTGATGTCGACCGAATGGCAGTGTACAGCACACAAGGAAAACCTGGCATAACATATCCATCCAAACCTAACCTAATAAAACGTAACGTAATCAAATCTAACCAGACGAGATCACTATTCCTGGCGTCAACAGAGACACGCAGATTTGACAGCGCACAGAAGAGCGCCGAAGGCCATTGAGTAGCTGTGTGTATCACAAAGGTGGGAGCTATCGTGGCTTAACACAACGTAGGATAGCCTAAATAATCGGAATGTAACTTAACCTAACCTTCGCGGCCACTATTGCTGGTCTCCCGAGTGTCAAGCAGAGTATAGGAGAGCAATTTAGTGCGCCGAAATCCTCCGAATAGCAGTGTATAGCACGAAGATCAAAGCTACTCTATCCAAACATAGCCTAACCCTACCATGCCAAACGCAACCTAACACAACCAAACGTGCCACGACAACCATTGCTGACCACAAAGGCAAGCGGATGCCGGTAGACCAAGGCAGAGCGCAGATATCGACCGAAGAGTAGCGTAGGGCTCAAAAGTCGATGCGATCCCAGCCAAACACAACCTAACCTAACCGAACCACAAGTGACGTAACTCAACAAAACGTCCCACGGCCTCTGCTGCTGGCCTCCCCAGAGACAAGCAGATGTTAGTAGAGCAATACAGTGTGCAGGTGTCGACCGAATAGCACGGTATAGCACAAAAATCAAAGCTCTCATATCCCAACCGAACCAAACATAACATAGCGGAACGTAACATAACTAATCCTAAAGTGCCGAGACAACTGTTACTGCCCTCCGCGTGGCCAAGCAGGGCATATTAGGGTAGCGTAGAGCGCAAATATACGTAGAATCGCAGTGCATTGCGCAATAGTCGAAGCTACCCTATCCTAACATGTCGGAACGTAACAAAGACGAACGTAGCTTAACTAAACCTATCGTGCCTAGAACCGAATTGCTGACCTTCACAGAGCAAATCAGAATATATCAGAGCGCAGGGGGGCTCAGAAGTCCAGCGAGTAGCAGTGTGCATCACAAAAGTCAAAGCTGTCCTGTCCTAACCAGGCCAAACTTACCGCAACCAAACGTAATCTAACTTAGCCTAACATGACGTGACCTGTATTCCTGACCTGTCAAGAGACAAGCAGGACACATTAGAGGAGAGTAGGGTGCAGCAACCCATAGGTTCTCAGTGTAATGCACAGAAGTCTAAGCTGCCCTATCCTAACATTACCGGATCTAACATAGACGAACGTAACCTAGTTCTGCCTAACGTGCTGATGTCACTATTGCTCGCCTACCCAGAGCCAAGTAGAATTTACGAGGGCACAGTACCCCGATTGCTGGCGTCCCCACAGTCGAGCAGGTAATAATAGAGCACAGTAGACCTCAGAATTCCACCGAATAGCAGTGTATAACACGAAAGTCAAAGCTATCCGGACATAACCCGTACTAACGTAACACAACCCAACGCTTCATAGCCCAAATTAACGTACAGAGGCCACTATTCCTAGCATCCCCAGTGCCGAGCAGAGCCTATTTGAGCTCAGTGGAGGACAGACATCCTCCGTATAGCGGTGTACAGCGCCAAAGTCAAAGCTATTCTGTCTTATCCTAACCAAACCTAAGATGACCAAACGTAGCCTAACTCAATATAGCGTGCCTAGACTACCATTGCCGGCCTCCTCAGAGCCAAGCAGAGCATACTAGAGCAATATGGAACGCAGGAACCCACCGAATTCCAATGCATACCACAAAAGTAGAAGCTATTCTAACCAAACTTGTCCTAAGCTAACAAATACGAACGTAACCAAACTCAACATAACGTGCCACCCCCACAATTGATGTACCCCTCAGAGCCAAGCTGAAGATATTAAGGCACCGCATGGAGTAGAAATCCACCGAAAAGCTGACTATGGTACTAAAGTCAAAGCCATGCACTCCTAACCTAACCGATTGTAAAATAACTGGAAGTAACCCATCTAAACCAGACGTGTCGTGACCTCTATTGCTGGCCACCTCAGGGCCAAGCAGAGCACATTAGTGGAGAGTAGAGGGCAGAAATCTATAAAATCGCAGTGTAAATCAGAAAAGTCTAAGCAACACAAACCTGTCCCAAGCCACCTAAACATTTCCAAACATAGCCTGACTTAACCTAACGTGCCTAGACCGCCATTGCTGCCCTCCACACATCCAAGCAGGATATAATAGAGCACTGTAGATCGCAGAGGTCCCCCAAATAGCAGCGTACAGCACAAAAGTTAAAGCTATCCTGTCCAAACATTGTCAAACCCAACCTAACCGAACGAAAAATGACCCAACATAGCGTGCCGATTCCACTATTACTGGCCTTCCCAGAGACAGGCTGAAGATATTAAAACACTATAGGGAGCAGATATCCACCTAATAGTAGGCTATGAAACTAAAATCAAAGCTATCCTCTTCCAACCTTACCAAACGTAACATAACCGAACGTAACACAACTCAGCATAAAGTGCCGAGAGCGCTATTGCGGCAGTCCCCAGAGCCGAGCAAGACGTAGCAGAGCACAGTAGAGGGCAGAAATCCGCCTAGTAACAGCGTACAGCATAAAGGACAAAGCTATCCTTACCAAACATGGCGTAACCTAACCTAGCTGCACGTAACCTGCCACAAATTCACGAGCCGAGGCAACTATTGCTGGCATTCCCAGAGTCAAGTTGATAATATCAAAGCGCTGTCTGGGGCTGAGATCCACCTAATAGCAGGCCATAGCAGAAAAGTCAAAGCTACCTTCTACTGACCTAACCAATCGTAAAGTAACAAAGCGTAATATAATTCAACCCAGCGCGCCGAAGCCGCTATTGTTGCTCTGGCCAGAGATAAGCTGGTCATACCAGAGCACAGTGGAGCGGAGATATGCACCGAATAACAGTGTACAGCACAAACGATAAAGCTATCCGGACTAAACATATCCTGACCCAACCTAACCGATTGTAGCCTGACCGAACATAACGTGCCGAGACCACTATTGCGGGCCTTCCCAGAGCCAGGCTGAAAATGTTAAAGCACTGTAGGGAGCAGATATCCAGCTGAAAGCAGACTATGCCACTAAAGCCAAAGCCATCATCTCCCAACCTCACCAACCGTAACATATCCGTATGTAACACAACTCATACTAACGAGCCCAGAACGGTATCTTTGCCCTCCCCGGAGTAAAGCTGGAGATGCTAGAGCGCAGTAGATCTCAAAGATACACCGAGCAGCAGCTTACAGCACAAAAGTCAGAGCTACCCTGACCAAACTTAGCCTAAACCAACCTTACCGAACATAATTTGATACTACATAAAGTGTCGAGACTGCCGTTGCTGTCCTTCGCACAGCCGAGCTGAAAGTATTAAAGCACTACAGCGGGCAGAAATCCACCTAATAGGAGACTATAGCACTAAAGTCAATGGTATCCTCACGTAACATACCCAAATGCACCGCGACCACAATTTCTGGCTTCCGCGTAGTCAACCGTAGCACATTAGTGCAGAGTAGAACGCAGAAAGTCATATAAACCCTGCGTATATCAAAAAAGCCAAGGCTACCCAAGCCTAACCCAAACCAACAGAACAAAACCAAACAAAGCATGACTCAAGCTGACTAGACGAGATCGCTGTTATATACTAGAGTACATTCGAGCCCAGACGTCCACCGAATAGCAGACTATGGCACTAAATTCGCAGGTATCCTCTCCTACCCTAACGAAACGCAACACAACCAAACGTAACCTAACTCGAACTAACGTGCCACGACCACCATTTCTGTCCTCCCCAGAGACAAGCGGAACACTCTAGTGGATAGAAGAAGGCAGAAAGCCATATAGTCGCAGTGTATATCAGAAAAGTCAAAGCTCCCCGAGCATAAACCAAACCAAGAGGACATAACGAAATGTAGCCTGTCTCAGCCTAACGTGCCGAGACCGCTATTGCTGCCCTCCACAGAGCCAAGCAGAACGTACTAGAGCACAGCAGCCCACAGAAATCCGCCGAATAGCAGCGTAGAGCACAAAAGTTAAAGCTACCCTGACCAAACATTGCCTAGCCCAAGTTATCCGAACGTAACGCGACCCAACATTACGTGCCGAGGCCCCCATTCCTGGCCTTCCCAAAGTCCAGCTGAAAATATTAGCGCACTGCAGGGCGCAGAAATACACCTAACAGTAGACTACAGCACTAAAGACAAAGTCATCCCCTCCTTACCTGTGGAATCGAAGCATGACAAAACTTATCATAACTCAAACTAACGCGCCGCCAACACCATTGCTGGCCGCCTCAGAGTGGAGCGGAACATGTTAGTGGAGGGCAGAACGCAGGAATCCGTGGAATCGCACTGCATATCTTCAAAGTCAAGGTAGCCCGAGCCTAATCCAAAGCAACTGAGCATAACGAAGCATAGCCTGCCTCAACCTAACGTGCCGCAACCGCTGTTCCTGCACTCACGAGGGCCATGCAGGACATACTAGAGCACATTAGAGCCCAGAAGTCCACCGAATAGCAGACTATAGCATTAAATTCGTTGCTATCCCCTCCTAACGTAACCAACCGTAACACCGCCGAACGTAACCTAACTCAACCTAACGTGCTGCAGACACTATTCCTGTCCTCCGCAGAGTCAATGGGAACACGCTAGTGGAGGGTAGAGCGCAGAGAACCATATAATCGCAGTGTACATCAGGAAAGTGAAAGCTACACGAGCCAAACCCAAACCAACTGAACATAACCAAACATAGCCTGACTCAACTTAACGTGCCGAGACTGCTATTGCTGCCCTCCCCAGAGCCGAGAAGGGCATACTAGAGCACAGTAGAGCGCACAAATCCAGCGAATACCAGTGTCTAATACAAAAGTTTAAGCTGTCCTGAGCAAACTTATCCTGACACAACCTCACAGAACGTAACCTGACTCAACAAAACGTGCCGAGACCACTAATGCGGGCTTTGCTAGAGCCAGGGTGAAAATACTAGGGCACTGTGGGTTGCAGGAATCCACCTAATAGCAGAACACGGCACTAAAGTCAAAGCCGTCCGCTCCAAACCTAACCAACTGTAACTTAACCAAACATAATCCAACTGAACCTAACGTGCCGCCGCCACTATTGCTGGCCTCCACAGAGTCAAGCGGAACACGCTTGTGTAGAGTAAAACGCAGAGACCCATATAATCTCACTGTAAATCAGAGAAGTCAATGGCACCCAAGCCAAACCCAAACCCAAGCAACTTAAGGAAACGTAGCCTGACTCAAACTTAAGCGCCGAGACAGCTACTGCTGCCTTCCCCGGAACCAAGTCGGACATACTAGAGCACAATAAAGCGCAGAAATCCATCGAAGAGCTGTGTACAGCACAAAAGTGCGAGCTACATTGGCCAAACATTGCCCAGCCCAAGCTAACCGAACGTAACCCGACCAAACATAACGTGCCGAGACCACTATTTCTGGCGTTCCCAGAGTCAAGCTGATAATGTTAAAGCTCTGTAGGGGGCAGAAATCCACCTAATAGCAGACCAGAGCACTAAAGTCAAAGCTATCCCCTCTTAACCTAACCAACCGTAACATAATCGATCGTAACACAACTCAACGCTACTGTTGCTCTCGCCAGAGGCAAGCTGGACATACCAGAGCGTAGTAGAGCGGAGATATCCACCGAATGTCAATGTACAGCACAAAAGTTAAAGCTATCGTGACCAAAATTAGCCAGACCCAGCCTAACGGAACGTAACCTGGCTTATCATAACGTGCAGAGGCCACCATTCCTGGCATTCCCGGAGCCAAGCTGAGAATATTAGAGCTCTGTAGGGCGCAGAAATCCCCTTAATAGCAGACTATAGTGCTAGCTATCCTCTCCTAACCAAAAGAATCGTAACATAAACAAAGATATCGCAGCTTACACCATCGTGGCATCCATAGAGACAAGCAGGACATACTAGGATGCAGTAGAGAGAAGAAATCCACCGAGTTGCAGGGTGCAGCACAAAAGTTGAAGCTATCCTCACCAAACTTATCCTAAGTTAACTTAACCGAACGTAAGATGCCACAACGTAACGTGCCGAGTCCACTATTGCTGGCCCTCCCAGGCGCAAGGTGATAGTATTAAAGCACTGTAGGGAGGAGAAATCCACCTAATAGCAGGCAAAGTCACTGAAGTCAAAGTTATCCTTTCGCAGCAAAACCAACCGTATCATGACCGAACGTATCCTAACTTAACCTAACGTACCGCGACCACTATTGCTGACCTACCCAGGGACAAGCGGAACACATTAGCAGAAAGTGGACGCAGAAATCAATTTAGTCGCTATGTATATCCGAAAAGTCAAAGCTACCGATGTCTAACCCAAATAAACTGGACATAACCAAACACAGCCTGACTCAACACATCGTTCCGACTCCGCCATTTTTGGCCGCCCCAGAGCCAAGCAGGACATACACCAGCACAGCAGAGCGCAGAAATCCACCGAATAGTAGTGTACAGCACAAAAGTTGAAGCCACCCTTATCAAATGTAGCGTAACCCAATCTAACCGAACGTAACTTAAGCAATCATAAAGTGCCGAGGCCGCTATTGCTGCGCTCCCCGTAGCCAAGCAGAATACACTATAGCACAATGGAACGCAGAAATGCACCGAGCAACAGTGTATGCTACGTAAGCCAAAGCTATGTAAACCAAACCAAGCTAAACGTAACCTAGCCTAGCGTAGCCTAACTAAACCCAACGTGCCGATACCACGTTAACTGGCCTCGCCATAGTCCAACAGAGCATAGTAGAGCAATGTAGAGCGCAGAAATCCACCGAATAGCAGTATACAGCACAAAAGTTGAAGCCATCCTTACCTAACCTAACAAATCGTAACATAACTAAACGTAACATAGCTCAAACTGCCGTGCCGCGACCACTATTTCTGGCCTCCCCAGGGTCTAGCAGATTAGAATAGAGAACAATGGAGGGCAGGAATCCAACGAATAGCTGTGTACAGCACGAAAGCCAAAGCTACCCGAACCAAACCTTTCCTTACCTAACCCAACGAACCGCAACCTAACTAAGCCCAACGCGCCACGAGCACTGTTGCACTCATCCCGAGAGTCGAGCAGCGTTACTGAGAGCATTCTTGTTTATAGCAAAAAAGTCCGAGCTATCCTATCCTACCCCACGCAAGCGTAATATAGCCAAACGCAACCTATCCTAACACAAAGTGCCGAGACTACAATCGCTGGCCTCCCCACCGCCAAGCAGAACATATTAGAGGAGAGTGGAGCGCAGTAGTTAATCGAATGGCAGTGTACAGGAGAAAGGGCAACGTTATCCGAACTTAACCTATGCTAACTTAATCTAACCAAACGTAGCCTAACGCAAGCTAACGTGCCGAGACCACTATTACTTTCCTCCCCAGAATCGAGCAGAGCAAAGCAGAGCAACATAGAGCGTAGTAATCCTCCGCATATCTTTGTATAGCACAAAAGTCTCAGATTTGCAACCAAACATTACCAAACGAAACATAGCCAATCGAAACGAACACAGCCTAACGCGCCCACACCACCATTGCTGACATCCCCAGAGCAATGCAGAAAATATTAGAGCACAGTAGTGCGCAGGAATCCACTGAAAGCAGTGTATAGCACAGAAGTTAAAGCCTTCCTTTCCTAATCTAACAAATCGTAGCATAACCAAACGTAACATGACTCAATGTATCGTGCGGCGACCACTACTCATGGCCTGCCGAGTGGCGCGCAGAGTATAGTAGAACAATGTGGAGCGCAGGAACACACCGAATAGCCTTGTTTAGCAGAAAAGTCAAAGCTCTCCTATCGTAACTTATCCTTTCATAACATGACCAAGCGCAACGTATCTCAGACTAACGTGCCGAGACCAATATTGCTGGCCTCCCCAGAGCAAAGCAGATAGTAGTGGTGCGCAGTGGATCAGAGAAATCCACGGAATAGCAGTGTAAGACACTTAAGTCAAAGTACCTTATCCAAGCATAGCCAAACGTAACACACCCAAACATAAACCAACTCAAAGAAACATGACGAGACAACTATTGCAAGCCTCCACAGAGACAAATATAATGTGCCAGAGCGGAGTAGTGCGAAGAGATCCTCCGCATTGCAACGTATAACAATAAAGTCAAATATAACAAAATCATACCTGACCTAACCAAACGAAGCCAATCGTAGCCCAACTCAACATGTCGTGCCGAGACCACCATTGTTGGACACACCAGGGCCAAGCAGAATATAGTACCTCAGGATAGAGCACAGGAATCCTCCGAAGAGCTGTGTATAGCACAAAGGCCAAAACTATCGTTCCCTAATGTATACAACCTTTGCATAACCAAACGTAACATAATTAAACGTAACGTGCCACGACCACTATTGCTGGCCTCCCCAGAGCAGAGCAAAACATATTAGAGGGCAGTAGAGCCTCCAATCCATAGGATCGCAGTGTACAGCACAAGAGTCATAGCCATCCGAAACTTACCCAAGTTAACATAACCTAACCAAACGTATCCTTACCGAACATAACGTGCCGCGACAACTATTGCCGGCCTCCCCACGGCCAAGCAGAATATAGTAGAGCACAGTCGAGTGCTGAAATCCAACGAATAGCAGTGTACAGCACAAAAGTTAAAGCTATCCTGACCAAGCTTAGCCTGATCTAACCTAACAGAACGAAACTTCACGAAATGGAACGCGTGGAGGCCACTACTGCTGGTATTCCCAGAGCCAAACAGAAAATTCTGAAGCACAGTAGGGAGCAGAAATCCTCCTCATAGAAGACAATAGCACTAAAGTCAAAGCTATCCTCTCCTAACCTAATGAAACGGAACATATCCAAACGTAACATAACTCAACCTAACGCGCGGCGACCACAGTTGCTGCCCACCCTAGAGTCAAGCGGAACACGTTAGTGGAGAGTAGAATGCAGAAGACCAAATTATCGCAGTGTATATCAGAAGAGTCAAAGCAACACATGCCTAAACCAAACCAACAGGACATAACCGAACATAGCCTGACAAATCCTAACGTGCCGACACCGTTATTGTTGTCCTCCCCACAGCCATGCAGAACATACTGGAGCACAGTAGAGCGCAGAAATCAACCGGATAGCAGTGTATAGCACAAACGTATAAGCTATGCTAGCCAAACCTGACCAAGTCTAATCTAACCAAGCGTAACATAGCA
>NW_016939940.1:0-758 GCF_001483705.2 Eufriesea mexicana | reverse complement strand
GTATGGATCGATGGATGTATGGATGGGTGGACGTATGGATGGATGCCTGTATGGATGAATGGAAGTATGGATGGATTGAGGTATGGGTGGACGGTTGTACGGATGTATCGGAGTATGGTTGGACGGATGTACGGATGGATGGAAGCATGGATGTATGGATGTATGGATCTATGGATGTGTGTGTGGATGAATGGTTGGGTGGATGGACGGAAGAATGAATGAATGGATGGGTGGATGAGCGGATGCGTGGATACGTGGATGTTGGATGTATGGATGGATGGTTGTGTCGATTGGTGGAAATACGAATGGACGGGTTTATGGGTGTATGGTAGCGTGGACGTATGGATGAATACATGGATGTGTGTATGAATGGATAGGTTTATGGAACGATGGATGTATGGAAGTGTGGATCAATGGGTAGGCAGATGTATGGATGGATGGATGCATGGAAGGATGGGTGGATGGAATGATGTATGTATGGACGGATGGCGGTACGGATAGATGGGTGTATGGGTGGATTGAGGTATGGATGGACGGTTGTACGGATGTGTGTATGTATGTATGGATGTACGCAAGGGTGTACATTTGCTTGTATGTGTGGATGTATGTGTGGGAGTATGTATGGATATATGTATTTATGTATGTATGGATGTATGTATGGATGTATGTATGGATGTATGTATAGATGGATGAATGTATGGGTGGATGGAATTATGAATGTATGGGTGTGTGGGCGTATGGATGCACGGATGCATGGA
>NW_016939939.1:0-257 GCF_001483705.2 Eufriesea mexicana | reverse complement strand
GATCACAGTAGAGAGCAGAAATCCGCCGAATAGCAGTGTACATCGCAAAAGGTAAAGCTATCCTAACCAAACTTATCATAGCACAGCCTAGCCGAAATTGACCAGACTCAGCATAATGTGCCGGGACCACTATTGATGGCCTTCCCAGGGCCAAGCTCAGAGCACTAGAGCACTGTAGGACGTAGACATCCACCTAATAGCAGACTATGGCGCTAAAGTTGAAGCTGTCCTCCCATAACCAAGCCAGCCTTAGCATA
>NW_016939938.1:0-6514 GCF_001483705.2 Eufriesea mexicana | reverse complement strand
TGCTTGGCTCTGGGATGGCCAGCAATAGTGGCCTTGGCACGTTAGGTTGGGCCATGATACGTTTGGTCATGTTACGTTTCGGGTTGTTACGTTTGGGGTTGTTAGGGCAGGTTAATTAAGTCTTCTGTGCTATTCACTGCTTTCCGCGGATTTCTGCGCTCGTCTGCGTTCTAATATTTTCCGCATTGCTCTGGGGAGGAAAGCAATAGCGATCTCAGCACGTAAGGCAGAGGTATGTTACGTTTCGTTAGGTTGGTTGAGGTCAGGTTAGGTTAGGATATCTTAGGCTTTTGTGCTATTCGCTGCAATGCTGTGCGATTCTGCGCATTACTGCGCTCTAGCACATTCCGCTTGTCTTTGTGGGAACCAGCAATAGTGGTCCCGGAATGTTAGTTTGGTTTATGTCACTTTTGGTTGTGTTACGTTTGGCTAGGTTATGGTAGGGTACACTTTCTTTTGTCTGTACACACCTTTCCGCGGATTGCTGCGCTCTACTGTGTTCTAATATCTTCTGCATGGGTCTGTCGAGGTCAGAAGTAGTATTCTAGGCACGTTAGGTTGTGTTAGTCTACTTTCGGTTAGGTTAGGGTAGGTCAAGCTCGGGCAGGTTAACATTGGCTTTCGTGCTATACACTGCTATTCGGAGTATCCCTGCGCTCTACTATGCTCTGCTAAAGTATGCTTAGCCCTGGAATATCAGCAATATTGGTCTCGACACGTTAGGTTGAACTATGCCGCGTTTGGTGACGTTCCGTTTGGTGAGGTCAGGACTTATTTTAGACATTTGTGCTGAACACAGCTGTCCACATATTTCTGCTTTCTACTGCCCACTAATATTTTCTGCTTGTCTCTGGTTTAGCCAGCAATAGTGGTCTCGGCACGTCAGGCTGAGCTATGTTACGTTTCGTCTGGTTGGTTTGGGAAGGTTAGGTCAGGATATCTACGGCTTTTGTGCGCTACACTGCAATGCGGATGATTTCTGCGCTCTGCTGTGCTGTAGCATAATCTGCTTGGCGCTGGGAAGGCCAGCAACAGTGGTCTCGGCTGGTTAGATTGGGCTGCGCTACGTTTGGTTCTGTTACGTTTGGTGAGGTTAGGATGTGATAGTTGAGACTTTTGTGCTATACACTGCTACCAGCGGATATCTGCGCTGTACTGTGTTCCAGTATTTTACGCTTGGCTCTGGCGCGGCCTGCAATAGTGGTGGCTGCACATTATGTTTAGATAGGCTACGCTTCAATAGGTTATGTTAGGTTAAGTTTGGTCATGGTGCCTCCGACATTCGTGCTGTACACTATTATCCGGTGGGACCATGTGATCCACTGTGCTCTATTGTTTTCTCCTTGGCTCTGTGGAGTCCGGCAGCAATGGTCGCGGCAAGGCATTTTGAGTTACGCTACATTACGTTAGGTTGCGTACGGTCAGGTTGTGCCAGTGTATGTTCAAATATTTGACGTTACACTGCTATTCGGAGGATTCCTGCGCTCTACGTCGTTCTACTATACTCTGTTCGACTCTGGGTCGGCGAGCAATGGCTGTCGCAGCACTGTATGCTGAGTTTGGTTACGTTTGGTTTGACTTGGTTAGGATAAGTTTGGTTAGGATTGCTTTGACTTTCGTTCTATGCCCTGTTAGTAGCTGTATTTCTGTGACTTACTCTGCTCTACTACATTCTGCTTGTCTTTGTGGAGGAAAGCAATATTGGTCTCGTCATGTTAGTTTGAGTTTGGTTACGTTTGGATCTTTTACGTTTGGCTATGCTAGGGTATGCTACTTTGTCTTTTGTGGTATACGCCGCTGTTCGATGGGTTTCCGCGCCCCAATGTGCTATAATATGCTCTGCTTGACTCTGGTGTGGCCAGTGATAGTGGCCTCGGCAAGTTCGGTTGAGAAGTGTTACGCTTCGTTAGGTTGGGATGGGAAGGCTTGGTTAGTATTTCTTTGACTTTTGTGTCGTAAACTGCTCTGCGGTGGATTTCAGCGCCCCAAAATGCTCCAATATACTCTGCATGGCTGTGAGAGAACAGCAATATTGTTGTCGCCACGTTCTATTGCGTAAGACTAGATTAGGATCGGTTAGATTAGGCCAAGTTAGGTCATAATATGTGCGACTTTGTGCTATTCACTGCCATTCAGTGGCTTTCTTCGCCCTTCAGCACTCCAATATGCTCTGCTTGGCTCTGGGGTGGCCGGAAATAGTGGTATGGGCACGAAAGTTTCCGCTATGGTTCGTTTCGTTAGTGTAGGTTAGGAAGGCATGGTTAGGATTACTTTGTGTCTTGTGTCATGCACTTCTATTCGGTGGATCTCTGCGCTATACATTGCCCTACTATACTCTGCCCGACTCCGGGGAGGTGAGCAAAAGCGGTCGTGGCACGTTATTCCGTGTTAGATTATGTTTGGTTGGGTTAGGTTGGGATAGGTTCTGTTAAGATAGTTTCGACTTTCGTGCTATATGGCGACATTCGGTGTATTCCCGCGATCTACTTTATTATACTACATTCTGCTTGGATATGGGGAGGCAAGGAGCAGTGGTCGCTGCACGTTACGTTGATCTATGCTATGATTGGTTAGGACAGGTTATGCAAGGATATCTACGGCTTTTCTGCTATTCACTGCATTGCGATGGATTTCTGCGCCACTGTGTGCTTTGGAGCATTCTACTTTCCTCCGCGGAGGAGAGCAACGTTGGTCTCGTCAAGTAACGTTGATTTATGTTACGCTTGGACATGTTACGTTTGGCAAGGTTAGAGTAAGCTACACCGACTTCTTTGCCTTACACTGTTGTTCGTTGGATTTCTGTGATCTACTGTGCTCTAATACATTCTGCTTTGCTCCTGGCAGGCCAGTAGCAGCGGTCGCGGCACGTCATGTCGCGTTATGCTGCGATTGGTTAAGTTGAATTAGGTGAAGTTGGGTTAGGATATCAACGGCTTTTGTGCTGTTCACTGCAATGAGATGGATTTCTGTGCTTTACTATGCTCCAGTACATTCTGCTTCTCTCTGTGGGGACCAGCAATTGTGTTTCTCGCACGTAACGTTTAGTTATGTTACGCTTTGTTATGTTAGGTTAGGCAAAGTTTGGTTAGGATAGCTTTGACTCTTGTGCCATACACTGTCACTCGTTCGTTTTCAGTGATCTTCTATGCCCTACTACTTTCTGCTTGGCAATGGAGAGGTCAGGAATAATGGTCTCGTCCCGTAATGTTGGGTTACACTATGTTTGTATAAGCTACGTTAGGACATGTTAGGTAAGGATATGTTTTGACTTTTGTGCTACACACTGCAATGAGGTGGATTTCGGCTCTCTGACGTGGTTTAGTATATTCTGCTAGGCGCTGGGGTGCCAGAAATGGCAGTCTCGGCACGTTAGGTTGAGCTATGCTACGCTTGGTGGTGTTAGGATGGGATGGTTCAAACTTTTGTGCTAAACACTTCTATCAGCGTATATTTGCGCTCTACTGTGCTTTAATATGTTCCGCATGGCACTGCGACGGCCAGTAAGGTTAGACCCGGCGCGTTATGTTGAGCTATGATACGTTTGGTCATAGTACGTTTGGTGAGGCTAGGATAGGATAGTCTAGGGCTTTGTGCTGTACACTACTGTCCGCGGATTCCTGCACTCTTCTGTATTCTAATGTTTTCTGCTTGGCTCTGGGTAGGCCAGCAATAATGATCTCGGGACGTTATGTTGTGTTATGATACATTAGGCTAGGTTAGGTTACGTGAGGTTAGGATATGGTATCTTCGACTTTCATGACATTCATAGCTATACGGTGGGTTTCTGCGCACTGCTGTGCTGTAGTACAGTCTGCTTGTCCTTGTGGGGGGCAGCATGAGTGGTTTTGCCAGGTTTGGTTCCGTTATGTTGCGTTTGTTTTTGTTACGTTTGGCTAGGTTAGGTATCGATACTTCGCCTTTTGTGCTTTACACCGCTACTCGGTGGGCTTCTGCGCTCTCACGTGCTCTAATATGCTGTGCTTGGCTCTGGGGTGGCCAGTAATAGTATTCTCTGCACGCTTGGTTGAGAAAGGTTACGTCTCGTTTGTTTATGTTAGGATCGTTGAGCTAGGATATCTAAGGCTTTTGTGCTATACATTGCAATGCAGAGGATTTCTGCGCTCTGCTGTGC
The DNA here is from genome assembly GCF_001483705.2 of Eufriesea mexicana. Classification (NCBI taxonomy): domain Eukaryota; kingdom Metazoa; phylum Arthropoda; class Insecta; order Hymenoptera; family Apidae; genus Eufriesea; species Eufriesea mexicana. The sequence goes on along the minus strand of NW_016939938.1, from coordinate 2,382 downwards.
TGTAGGATAATCTGCTTGGCGCGGGGGCGGCCAGCAACAGTGGTGTCGGCTGGTTAGTTTGAGCTGAGCTACGTTTGATTATGTTACGTTTGGTGAGGTTAGGGTAGGATATTTCAGGCTTTTGTGCTACAGACCGCTATCCGCGGGTATCTGCGATCTACTGCGCTCCAATACTTTCTGCTCGGTTCTGGCGGCGCCAGCAATAGTTGTCGCGGCGCGTTACGTTTAGCTATGCTACGCTTGCGTGTGGCAAGCCTGGTCATGTTAGGAAAATATAGCTTTGACTTTTTGCCAATGACAGATATTCGCTGGATTTATGCGCTCTACTGCACTCTAGCATGTTCTGCTTGGCTTTGTGGTGGTCATGAATAGTGGTCTCGGCACGTTAGGTTGCGTTTTGTTACGTTTGGTTAGGATAGGTTGGGGAAGCTTTGATATGTCTTCTTTGACTCGTGTGCTATACACTGCTATTCGGTGGATCTCTGCGCTCTACATTGCTGTACTACACCATGCTCGACTCTGGGGAGGCGAGCAATAGTGATCGTGGCACGTTAGGTTGAGCTATGTTACGATTGGTTAGGTTGGGCTAGGCTAGTTTGTTTAGGATGTCTCCGACCTTCGTGCATGGCACCCTCATTCGGTGGATTTCTGTGATCGACTGAGCTCTAGTACATTCTGCTTTGCCCTGGGGAGGCCAGGGGCAGTGGTCGGGGCACGTCATGCTGGGTTATGCTGTGTTTGGTTACGTCAGATTAGGTCAGGTTTTGTTAGGGTATCTAGGGCTTTTGAGCCATTCACTGCCATACGGTGGGTTTTTGCGCTCTTGTGTGCTCTTGTACAATCTGCTTGTCCTCGTCGAGGCCATCAAGAGTGGTCTCGCAACGATATGTTAAGTTTGGCTACATGTGGATATGTTACGTTTGACTTGGTTAGGATTAGCAACATAGAATTTCGTGTTGAACATTGCTATTCGTAATGTTGCTGCGGTGTTCTGTGCTCTACTATATTATGCTTAGCCCAGGGAATGCCAGCAATATTGGTCTCGGCACGTTACGTTGAGTCGGGATACGTTCGGTTAGGCTGGGTTACGCTAAGTTTGGACTGGATAGCTTTATCTTTTGTGCTATACACTGCTGTTCGGTTGATTTCTGCCCTCTTCAGTGCCCTAGTATGTTCTGCTTGGCTCTGGGGAGGGCAGCAATAGCGGTTTCGGCTCGCTGGGTTGTGTTAGGCTATGTTTGGGTATGTTCTGTTCGTTTGGGTTGGGTTCGGGTAGCGTTGACTCTTCTGATATACGCCGAGATTCTATGGATCCCAGCGTTCCACTCTCCACTACTGTGACCTTCTTGAATCTGGTGAGGCCAGTAGTAGTGGTCGCTGCGCGTCAGGTTGCGTTTGGTTCCGTTTGGTTATGTTACGATTGGTTAGGTTTGCAGAGGATAAACTTGACTTTAGTGACATAGGCAGCTATCAGATGGACTTCTGCGCCCTACAGTGCTGTGATATTTTCGGCTTGGCTCCTGGAAGGCCAGAAGGAGTGGTCACGGCACGTGATTTTGGGTCAGTTTACGTTCGGTTTTTTGGGTTACGCTGCGTTTGGCTAGGATAGCTTTACCTTTCCTGCTGTGCATTTCTGTACGGCAGATATATGCGCTCTACAGTGCTCTAGTATGTCCTGCTTGGCTCTGGGGAGGGCAGCAAGTGCGGTCTCGGCTCGCTGGGTTGTGTTAGGCTATGTTTGTCTACGTTCTGTTTGTTTGGGTTAGGTTTGGCTAGCTTTGACTCTTCTGATATACACTGCGATTCTATGGATTTCTGTGCAGTACTCTAAACTAATGTGTTCTGCTTGGCTATGTGGAGGCCACAATAGTTGTCGCGGCACGTTAGATTGTGTTATGCGACGCTTGGTTATGTCACAAATGTCTCGGTTAAGAGAGGATAGCTTTAGCTATAGTGCTATTGTCTGCAATAAAGTGGATTTCTGCGCCCGAGAGTGATCTATAATATCTCCAGCTTGGCTCCGGGAGTACCAGCAATAGTGGTCACGTCACCTTAGGTTGGGTTAGTTTACGTTTAGTTATGTTACGATCGGTTAGTTCGGAGAGGACAGCTTTGACTTTAGTGCTGAAGCCTGCTATTTGGCGGAATTCTGCGCCCTACAGTGCTCCACTATTTTAAGTTTGGCTCTGGCAATGCTTGTAAGAGTGGTTTCGGCAAGTTATGTTGGGAGAAGTTTCACACTGTTTGGTCGGGTTGGGTAAGTTTCGATAGGATAGCTGCAACTTTTGAGCTGTACGCTGCTATTCGGTAGATTTCAGCGCTCTACTGTGCTCTAGTATGTCCTGCTTGGCTCAGGGGAGAGCAGCGGCGTCTTTCTCGGCA
>NW_016939937.1:0-1438 GCF_001483705.2 Eufriesea mexicana | reverse complement strand
GAGGTGTCGGTTCGCTAGGTTTAGTTATTCTACGTTTCGTAAGGTTGGGTTAGGCATGGCTTTTTTAGGATGGCTTTGGCTTTTGTGCTATATACTGCCATTCGGTGCAGTTCTGCGTTTCGATGTGATCTAATATCCTCTGCTTGGAGGCGTGGGAGCCAGAAGAATTGGCCGCTGCACGTTAGGCTGCGTTTCATTGTGATTGGTCATGATAAGTTTTGTTATGTTAGGAGAGGGTAGCTTTGTCTTTTGTGCTGTACTCCGTTAATCGGTGGATTCCTGCCCACCAAGTTGCTCTACTATAACCTGCTCGACACTCGGGAGGTCAGCGGTGGTGTTGTAGGCGCGTTATGCTGTGCTATGTTCGTCTGGCTTTGTTTCGCTGTGTAAGGTTAGGATTGCGAAACTGCGACTTCTGCACTATAGACTGCTATTCGGAAGATTTCTGGGCTCTACATACCTCTGCTATACTCTACCCTACTCTTGGGAGGACAGTAACAGTGGTCTCGGCACTATAGCTTGTATTTGGCTACGTTTGGGTAGGTTACGTTCGCATGGGTTAGGTGCTGATAACTTTTACCTTTCTGCTATACACTGCCATCCTATTGACTACTGCGCTCCACTCTCCGCTAATATGTTCTGCTTGGCGATGGGAAGGCCAGCCGTAGTTGTCTCGGCACGTTAGGTTGGGTTTTGTTACGTACGTTTAGGTTACAATCAGTTAGTTTAGGAGAGGGTATCCTTGACCCTTGTGCTATGCACCGCCATTCGGCTGATTCCTGCGCTCTAGTGTGCTCTAATATGATCACCCGGCTCTGGGAAAGAAAGCAATAGTGGTATCATCGAGTTATGTTGTGTAAGGCTATGTAGTGTTCGGTTGGGTTAGGCCAGGTTGTGTTAGTTTATCTCTGTCGTTTGTGCTTTAGTCTGTAGCGCGGCGCATTTCTGCGCTGTACTGTGCTCTGCTGTATTCTGATTGGATCCGTGGAGGCCAGCAATCGTGGTCTCGGCGCCTTAAGTTGAGTTACACAACGTTTGTGTAGGTCAGGATCGGCCTGGATAGGCTCGGGTATCTTTCAATTTTGTGCTTTGCACTGCAAGGCGGTTGACTTCTGAGCTTTACTGTGCCCCAGTATATTCTGCTTGGTTCTAGGGAGACAAGAAGTAGATGTCGCAGTGCTATATGTTGAGATATGCTACGTTTGGTTGTGTTACGGTTATGAATGTTAGGATGGGATGTGCCTTGACTTTGTGCTATACACTGCTGTTCGGAGGACTTCAGCATTCTCATGTGCCATAACACAATCTGCCCGGATCTGGGTAGGCCAGCGATATTGTCCTCGTCACGCTATGGTGGGTTACACAACGTTTGGCCAGTCAGGTTCGGCCAGGATAGGTTAGGGTATATTTTGCTATTGTCCTTTGCTCTGCAGCGTTG
>NW_016939936.1:0-550 GCF_001483705.2 Eufriesea mexicana | reverse complement strand
TGTGTGGATGTATGGATCGAAGGATGGTTGGATGTATGCATGTTTGTATGTATGAGTGTTTGGATGTATGGATGTATGGATGTATGGATGGATGCATGTATGGATGGATTTATGTATGGATGGTTGTATGGATGGATGGATGGTTGGATGGATGATGGATGTATGGATACGTGGATATATGGACGGGTGGTTGTATGTATGCATAGATGTGTGGAAGAATGGATGTATGGATGGATGGATGTGTGGATGGATGGATGTACGGATGCACGAATGTATATAAGTATGGATGTGTGGATGGATGAATGTATCGATGGATAGAGGTACGGATAGATGTGTTTATGGTCATACGGATGCATGGATGTATGTATCGTTGTATGTATGGTCATATGTACGGTTGAATAGATGTATGTATGAATGTATGAATGGATGCATGTATCGGTGGATGGATGTATGGACGGATGAATGGCTGGATGCATGTATGTATACCTGTATGGATGTGTGGATGGATGCATGTATCGATGGATGGAATCACTGATGGATGTGTTTATGG
>NW_016939935.1:0-680 GCF_001483705.2 Eufriesea mexicana | reverse complement strand
TGTACTTGCGATTGGGTTGAAGGCGTTATTCGTTCTATCCACCGAACTACAGCAGGTTATAGATTTTGACTAGACGTATTTTCTGGCAAGTAGAAGTCTGTACTTGCCAATGGTTTGGAGGCGTTGGGCGACGTATTCACTAAGCTATAACAGATTATAGATTTTGAATACACCTATTCTCTGGCAAGTAGATGGCTGTATTTGCCATCGGTTTGAAGGCGTTGGGCCATGAATTCACCAAGCTATAACAGGTTATATATTTTGAATATACCTATTCTCTGGCAAGTAGACGGCTGTACTTGCCATTGGATTGAAGGCATGAGGCGATCTATTCACCATGCTATAACGGGTTATTGATTATGAATAGACCTATTCTCTGGCAATTAGATGGCTGTACTTGCCATTGGATTGATGGCGTTAGGCGATGTATTCACCAAGCTATAGCAGATTATAGATCTTGGATTGACCAATTTTCTGGTAAGTAGATGTCTGTACTTGCGATTGGATTGAAGGCGGTATGCGATCTATTTACCAAGCTCTTGCAGATTATAGATTTTGAATAGACCTATTCTCTGACATGTAGATGGATGTACTTGCGATTGTGTTGATGGCGATATGCGATCTATTCACCATGCTAAAACGGGTTATAGATTTTGAATAGACCTATTCTCTGGCAAGTA
>NW_016939934.1:361-576 GCF_001483705.2 Eufriesea mexicana | reverse complement strand
CGAAAATGTCAATAAAATTGAATTTTCTGGCCAGATTCTACACCATTGCAATGGCAATAGCACTCCAAATGGATCTATCCTCCATACTTATGACAGGATGCTTGCTCACCTCGATATTATTCGAAGATATCAATAAAATTGACCTTTCCAGACCGATTCTGCTGCATTGCTATGACTATAGCTTGCCAATATAATCTTTCCTCCTTGTATATGCA
>NW_016939934.1:0-238 GCF_001483705.2 Eufriesea mexicana | reverse complement strand
GCTTGCCAATATAATCTATCCTCCATGTTTATGCAAGAATGTTAGCTCACCACATTAGCCGAATATGTCAATAAAATTGAATTTTCCAGCCAGAATCTGCAGCATTGCAATGGCTATAGCGCGCCAAAAGTATCTTTCCTCCATACTTATGCAAGGAAGTTGGCTCTCCACGATCTTAATCGAGAATGTCAATAAAATTGACCTTTCCAGCCCGATTCTGCTGCATTGCAATGCCTAT
>NW_016939933.1:0-922 GCF_001483705.2 Eufriesea mexicana | reverse complement strand
CACGACCTGGAATGGCCTGACCTGACATGACGTGACCGGAACTGACCCGTCATGACCAGACCTAACACGTCCTGACCTGGCCTGAGAAGGCCAGACCTGACCAGACCTGCCTGACCTGACATGAACTAGCTGACCTGACCTGACATGACTTGACCTAACCTGACCTGGGCCGGCCAGACATGGCCTGGCCTGGCCTGACTTGAACTGACCCGACCTGACTTGACCTGACCTGACCTGGCCTGTCGTGGCCTGACATTTCCTGGCCTGACCAGACCTGCACTGACATGACATGAACTGACTGGCCTGACCTGACATGACTTAACATAACGTAACCAAACTTATCTTAACCTAACCTAACATAACCCAACAAATACTAACCTAACCTGACCTGACCTAACCCAACCCAACCAATCGTAACCTATCCCAATCAATCATAACTTAAACTCACCTAACCTAACCTAACCAAAACAATTTTAATCAAACCTAACCTAACCTAACATGACATATCCTAACCTGACTTGACCTGACCGGACCTGACATTAGCTGAACAGACCTGACCTGACCTGACATGCCCCGACCTGACCTGACATCACCTGACACGACCTGGAATGGCCTGACCTGGCATGACGTGACCGGAACTGATACCTGACCTGACATGGCCTAACCTGACCCGACCTGGAATGTCCTGACCTGCCCTTACCTGAACTGGCCTGACCTGTCGTGACGTTACATGGCCTGGCCTGGGCTGACCTGACCCGACATGACATGACCTAACCTGACCTGGACTGGCCAGACATGACCTGACCTAACCGGACCTGATCAGACCAGACCTAATTCGACCAAACCTAACGTAACCTATCCTAACCTATCCTAACTTTGTAAAACCAATCCTAGCCAAACCTACCCAAACTTTAGCAAATTA
>NW_016939932.1:0-930 GCF_001483705.2 Eufriesea mexicana | reverse complement strand
CATAAACAGTTGACAACACAGCACTGAGTACAACCATCATCACACTACTGCAGTTGTTTGATTAATTTGTTTTCTGATGATTTGTGATCTGAAATATTTGGAGAATGATTAAAGGATATACCAATTCTCGGTAGTGATATTAACAACTGACATTAAGGAACTGAGTGTAGCCAACTACTCGATATGGTAGCCATTGCTGTAGTAAATTGCCTGACCATAAACTTTCGTCAGCAATTGTATAGCGATCAGTGGATAGAACAATTGTCGCTTGTGACACTGACATTTATTATTGCATTATTGAGAATGGCCATTAACAGGGTACTGTAGCCAATGTATAAATCGGTTCGCTGACAATATAAGTTCTTCAGCAATTGTAGAATTATGAATAGATAGACCGTAAATCGGTAGTGACATTTACAAATAGCAATAAAGTACTGAGTGCAACCATCTACACGATACCTAGGGCATTGAATTAATCAGTACGCTAATACTCAAAGCCTTTCAGCAATTGTATAGTGATGAATGGATGGAGCAGTTGTCGTTGGCGACATTGATATATGTCAATGCAGTACCGAGTATTGCCGTCATCTGTGCACTGTAGCCATATGACTAATCTGTCCACTGGTGACATAAGTTCAGCGGCAATTCTGGATTCATTAATGTATCCAAGTGTTATGTCTAGAAACATACCCAATTGGGAGTACGGTACTCATTATATCCAGCAACAGAGTACTGTACCTGATGGAATAACCTGTTCACTGATGACTTGTGCTCTACAGCAATTCTAGAGAGATCAACAGCTAGGTGCCCGAGCGCTTGGGACATAAACAAAGGACAACACAGAGTTGAGCGCAGCCATCATCGCAGTCCTGTAACCGAGGTTTAATTTGCTACCTGGTGTCATAATTTCCGCAGCAATGCTAGAACAAT
>NW_016939931.1:0-917 GCF_001483705.2 Eufriesea mexicana | reverse complement strand
TACATACATACATACATACATACATAACTCAAATACATCCATACATTCAAACATCCATTCATAGATACATACATACATACATACATCCACCAATCCATACATCCATCCATCCATACGTCCATACATCCACACACCCATACATCCATAAATCCATCCACGCGTAGACTCATCTGTCCATACATACATCCATGGATACATCCATACATACATCCACACTCACATCCATACATACATGCATGCATACATCCTTACAAACATCCATACATACGTCCATACATCCATACATCCATCCATAAAAACATCCACCCAACCATACATCCATCGATCCATACATTCATCGATCCATACATACTTCCATCCATACATCCATCCACAAATCCATCCAACCCGCCATGCATCCATACATATATCAATACACAGAGCCATACATTCATCCATACATACATCCATACATACATTCTTACATACATCCATACATACGTCCATACATACATCCATACAAACTTCCATACATACAACCATGCATACATCCATGCGTACATCCGTACATACATCGACATCCATCCATCCATACATCCATATATCCACACACCCATACATCCATAAATCCATCCACCCATACACACATCCATCCATTCATACATCCAAATATACATCCATACATCCATATACAAACCCATACAGTCACCCATACATACATGCATAGACACATCCGCACATACATGCATACATACACCCATACATCCACCCACACCTACATCCGTACATTCGCCCTACCATACACGCATCCATACATCAATACATCCATCCAACCATCCATAAATCCATCTAACCATACATCCATCTATCCATAAATCCTTACATACATACATCCATACATACATACGTACATACGTAGATCCGGCCATGCATACATC
>NW_016939930.1:0-1855 GCF_001483705.2 Eufriesea mexicana | reverse complement strand
TTAGCCATAACCGTACCATGCATTAATCATTCTATAAACGACGTTAAATAAAAGTTAGCAGTGAAGAAATTTGTCCAACGGCTAAAGCACAGTGATGGTGGTTGTGCTCTGTACTGTTTCGACAAATGTTTATCTCTTGAGCGATAATGGGTCAGTCCTTCGTTACTCTAGAATTGCAGTAAGAAAAAGTGAGAATCTCTGAACAGATTAATCCAATGGCTACAATGCTCTGTTGGTGGATACGCCAACTACCGTGGAGGGAAGTTTAAACGTAACTAGAACATAACTGAAGTAAACATTGATTATTCTAGAAGTGCCGCGGAATTGAAGACATCACTGTAAAAATTAATCCAACGGCTACTGTGCTATATTGGTGGACGCACCAAATACCGTACTGTGAAATGTAAATGTTTCTAGCCATATCTGATATATGCATTGATGATGTTAGGATTACTGTGGAATATAAATCATCACTGAACTGTTTAGTACAACTGAAACAGTACTGTAATGATGGCTGGTTTTAGAACTGTATTGTCAGTCGTTAATATGTAGGGCAGTAATGAATCTGTGCCATGTCATTCATGCACTGCTATAGTACATGGATCATCATTGAGAAGGATTTTTCAACGGCTTTTCAATATCTCTAGCAATAACCTTGCTACGTATTGAGTACTCTAGAGTTGCTGTTAAATAGAAGCTATAAGTGAATAAATTTGTCCAGCGGCTAGAGTATTGTGACGATGGCCGCATATAGTACTGTTTTGTCAATTAATAATGTCTCGGGCAGAAATGATTCAGTCCTTTGTCATTTTAGATTTGCAATAGAAATTAAATCATCACAGAACAGAATTATATATTAATGTAACGGCTATTGCGCACTACTGGTGGATGAACCAACTGCCGTTCTGCGAATTGTCAATACCTCTAGATATACCTGATGTATACATTGATGATAATAGAGCCACTGCGGAGCATAAATCGTCAGTGAGCAGGTTAATACATCGTAGCTGTAAAGTTGTGATGGCTGTACTCAGTACTACTATATCAAACGTTAGTATCTCGAGCAATAACGGATCAATCCTTTGTCATTGTACAAATGCTATAGAATCTTAATCAACACTGTACAGACTAATCCAACGGCTACGCTGCTCTGCGGATTGCTGTAAAAAGTGCGGTACTGTCAATTGTAAATTTCTCATACCATAACCGTTCTATATACTGATTTTTCTAGAATGGCTACTCTATTTATGATATCAGTGATGCAATTATTCCAACGGTAGGAGTACTCTGACGTTGGGTGTTCTCAGTACTGTTACCTCAATTGTTAACGTCTCGAGCGCTAATTAATATGTCCTTTGTCAATCTAGAGTTGCAGTGAAATCTATGTTACCGTTGAAAACACCAATCCAAAGGCTACTGCGCTATGATGGTGATTGTGCTTGGTACTTTTCTGCCAATTGTAAATAACTCTAGCCATGACCTTACTCTGCATTGATTATTCTGGGATTGTTATTTGAATACATTACCAGTTGGCATGTAAGTACAATGGGTAACGTTCTGTGATGATGGCCGTACTCAGTACTGTCTCGTCTATTGTTGTTGGCTCGAAAGTAAATGGTCCAGTCCTTTGTCATTCTAGAATTGCAATAGAATTTAAATTATCACGGATCATAATAATCCAACTGCTGCAGTGGACTCTTGCTGGATGCAACTGCCAGGGCATTGGGAATTGTAACTACCTCTAGACATAACTGATGTATATATTGGGTACTCTACACTTGCTTTGAAATTTACGCCATCAGTGGGAAGATTAATATAACGGCTACACTAATCTGAAAATGGCTGTACTCAATAC
>NW_016939929.1:0-1096 GCF_001483705.2 Eufriesea mexicana | reverse complement strand
GTAGTGAGGTAACTTTCTTGCATAAATAAGGAGGAAAGATTCTATTGGCCCGCTATGGCCATTCCAGTGCTATAGTATCTGGCTGGAAAATTTAATTCTACTGATATTTTCGACTAATATCGCGGTCAGCAAAATTTCTTGGTTGCATATGGACGAAAGATTCTATTGGCGTGCTGTTTGGCGTGCTGTAGCCATTGCAGAGCTATAAAATCTGGCTGCTAAATTCAATTTTATAGACATTTTTGGCTAATATCGTTGTGAGCTAACTTTCGTGTATAAATAAGGAGGAAGGATACTATTGGCGTGCTATGGCCATCGCAATGCTATAGAATCTGCTTCGAAAATTCAATTTTATTGACATTTTCGGCTAATATCGTGGTGAGGTAGCTTTCGTGCATAAATAAGGAGGAAATATTCTATTGGCGCGCTATAACCGTTGCAGTGCTGTAGAATATGGCCGGAATATTCAATCTTTCTGACATTTTCGACCAATATCGTGGTGACCTAGCTTTCTTGCATATGTAAGGGGGAAAGATTATACTGGCGAGCTATAGCCATTGCAATGCTATAGAATCTGCCTCGAAAATACAATTTCATTGACATGTTCGACTAATATCGTGGTGAGGTAACATTCTTGCATAAATAAGGAGGAACGATTCTATTGGCGTGCTATAGCCATTGCAGTGCTACAGAATCTCCTTGGAATTTGCAATGTTATTGACAATGTCGGCTAATAAAATAGAGAGCTAACTTTCTTGTATAAATAAGAAGGAAAGAAACTATTGGCGTGCTATAGCCATTGCAATGCTGCAGAATCTGGCTGAAAAATGTAACTTTATTGACATTTTCGACCAATATCGTCGTGAGCTGACGTCCTTGCATAAATAAGGAGGAAAGATATTATTGCCGTGCTATAGCCATTACAATGTTATAGTATCTGCCTCGAAAATTCAACTTTATTGACATTTTCGAATAAATTCGCGGTGATGCAACTTTCTTGCAGAAATACGGAGGAAATATTCTATTGGCCAGCTTTGGCCATTACAATTCTATAGTATCTGGATGGAAAATTCAATTTTATTGACATTTTCGACTA
>NW_016939928.1:0-430 GCF_001483705.2 Eufriesea mexicana | reverse complement strand
CAGCTATGGCCATTGCAATACTATAGAGTCTGTCTGCATAATTCAATTTTATTTACATTTTCGGGAACTATCGTCGTGATCTAGCTTTCTTTGAAAAAATAAGGAGGAAAGATGCTATTGCCATGCAATAACCATTACAATGCTGCAGAATCTGACTCGAAAATTCAACTTTATTGACATGTTCGACTAATATCGTGGTCGTGTAACTTTCTCGCATAAATACGGAGGGAAGAAACTATTGGCCATCTATGGCCACTGAAATTCTATAGTATCTGGATGGAAAATTCAGTTTCTTTGACATTTTCGACTAATATCGTGGTGAGCTCACATCCTTGCATAAATAACGAGGAAAGATTCTATTAGCACGCTATACACATTACAATGCTGTAGAATCTGCATCGAAAATTCAATTTTGTTGACACTTTCTTAT
>NW_016939927.1:0-876 GCF_001483705.2 Eufriesea mexicana | reverse complement strand
GTATAAATAAGGAGGATAGATTCCTTTCGCTTGGTATAACCATTGCAATGATATAGAATGTGCAAGGCAGATTCAATGTTATTGACATTTTGGAAAAATATCGTGGTTAGCTATCTTTCATGCGTAAATATGGCGGAAAGATTCTATTGGCGTGCTATTGCTATTGCAATGCCAAAGAATCTGGTTGTAAAAATCAATTTTATTGACATTTTCGGTTAATATCGCGGTGAGCTACCTTTATTCCATAAATCAGGAGGAAAGATTCTGTTGGCATGCTATAGGCATTGCAATGCTATAGAATCTTCGTGGAAAATTCAATTTTATTTACATTTCTGACTAATATCGTGGAGAGCTAACTTTCTTGCATAAATAAGGGGGAAAGAATCTATTGTCGTGCTATAGGTCTATAGCCGCAGCAATGTTGCAGAATCTGTATGGAAAAGTCAATTTTATTGACATTTTCGGCTAATATCGTCGTGAGCTAACTTTCTCGCATAAATAAGGAGGAAAGATTCTATTGGCGTGCTATATGCTTTGCAATGCTATAGAATCTGGCTGGAAAGTTCAATATTATTGACAGTTTCGACTATTATCGTGGTGAGCCAACTTCCTTGCATAAATAAGTAGGAGAGATTCTATTGGCGTGCTATTGCCATTGCATTGCCATAGAATCTGGCTGTAAAGCTCAATTTTATTGACATTTTCGATTAATACGGTGGTCAGCTCTTTTTCATGCATAAACAAGGAGAAGAGATACTGTTGGCATGCTATAGGCATTGCAATGCTATAGAACCATACTGGAAATGTCAATTTTATTGCCATTTTCTACTAGTATCGCGATGAGCTAACTTCCTTCCCTATGTAAGGAGGAAAGAT
>NW_016939926.1:0-2228 GCF_001483705.2 Eufriesea mexicana | reverse complement strand
TGGCATTTCCGACTAATATCGTGGTGAGCAATCTTCCTCGCATAAGTAAGGAGGAAAGATTCTGTTGGCGAGATATAGCCTTTGCAGTGCAATAGAATCTGCCTGGAAAGCCCAATTTTGTTGACATTTTCGATTATTATCGTCGTGAGCAATCTTCCTCACATAAGTAAGCAGGAAAGATTCTATTGGCGAGATACAGCCATTGCAGTGCAATAGAATCTGATTGGAAAGTTCAATTTTATTGACATTTTCCACAAAAATCGTGGTGAGCAAACCTTCTCGCATAAACAAGGAGGAATGATCCTATTGGTTTGCTACAGCCATTGCTATGCAATAGAGTCTGACTGCCAAATTCAATTTTATTGACATTTTCCACAAAAATCGTGGTGAGCAAACCTTCTCGCATAAACAAGGAGGAATGATCCTATTGGTTTGCTACAGCCATTGCTATGCAATAGAGTCTGACTGCCAAATTCAATTTTATTGACATTTTCCACAAAAATCGTGGTGAGCAAACCTTCTCGCATAAACAAGGAGGAATGATCCTATTGGTTTGCTACAGCCATTGCTATGCAATAGAGTCTGACTGCCAAATTCAATTTTATTGACATTTTCCACAAAAATCGTGGTGAGCAAACCTTCTCGCATAAACAAGGAGGAATGATCCTATTGGTTTGCTACAGCCATTGCTATGCAATAGAGTCTGACTGCCAAATTCAATTTTATTGACATTTTCCACAAAAATCGTGGTGAGCAAACCTTCTCGCATAAACAAGGAGGAATGATCCTATTGGTTTGCTACAGCCATTGCTATGCAATAGAGTCTGACTGCCAAATTCAATTTTATTGACATTTTCCACAAAAATCGTGGTGAGCAAACCTTCTCGCATAAACAAGGAGGAATGATCCTATTGGTTTGCTACAGCCATTGCTATGCAATAGAGTCTGACTGCCAAATTCAATTTTATTGACATTTTCCACAAAAATCGTGGTGAGCAAACCTTCTCGCATAAACAAGGAGGAATGATCCTATTGGTTTGCTACAGCCATTGCTATGCAATAGAGTCTGACTGCCAAATTCAATTTTATTGACATTTTCCACAAAAATCGTGGTGAGCAAACCTTCTCGCATAAACAAGGAGGAATGATCCTATTGGTTTGCTACAGCCATTGCTATGCAATAGAGTCTGACTGCCAAATTCAATTTTATTGACATTTTCCACAAAAATCGTGGTGAGCAAACCTTCTCGCATAAACAAGGAGGAATGATCCTATTGGTTTGCTACAGCCATTGCTATGCAATAGAGTCTGACTGCCAAATTCAATTTTATTGACATTTTCCACAAAAATCGTGGTGAGCAAACCTTCTCGCATAAACAAGGAGGAATGATCCTATTGGTTTGCTACAGCCATTGCTATGCAATAGAGTCTGACTGCCAAATTCAATTTTATTGACATTTTCCACAAAAATCGTGGTGAGCAAACCTTCTCGCATAAACAAGGAGGAATGATCCTATTGGTTTGCTACAGCCATTGCTATGCAATAGAGTCTGACTGCCAAATTCAATTTTATTGACATTTTCCACAAAAATCGTGGTGAGCAAACCTTCTCGCATAAACAAGGAGGAATGATCCTATTGGTTTGCTACAGCCATTGCTATGCAATAGAGTCTGACTGCCAAATTCAATTTTATTGACATTTTCCACAAAAATCGTGGTGAGCAAACCTTCTCGCATAAACAAGGAGGAATGATCCTATTGGTTTGCTACAGCCATTGCTATGCAATAGAGTCTGACTGCCAAATTCAATTTTATTGACATTTTCCACAAAAATCGTGGTGAGCAAACCTTCTCGCATAAACAAGGAGGAATGATCCTATTGGTTTGCTACAGCCATTGCTATGCAATAGAGTCTGACTGCCAAATTCAATTTTATTGACATTTTCCACAAAAATCGTGGTGAGCAAACCTTCTCGCATAAACAAGGAGGAATGATCCTATTGGTTTGCTACAGCCATTGCTATGCAATAGAGTCTGACTGCCAAATTCAATTTTATTGACATTTTCGTCTAATATCGCGGTGAACAAACTTCCTCGCATAAACAAGCAGGAAACACTATTGGCGTACTATAGTCATTGCAATGCAAAAGAAACAGACTGGATATACGAATCTTGTTGACATTTTCGGCTAATGCCTTGATGAACATGCTTTCTCGTATAAATAAGGA
>NW_016939925.1:3559-4722 GCF_001483705.2 Eufriesea mexicana | reverse complement strand
TGCAATAGCGGCCTCGGCAGGTTAGGTTGAGTTCAGCAACGTTCGGTTATGTTACGCTTGGTTCGGTTAGAGTAAGATAGCTTCGACTGTTTGCTATGCACTGCTATGCGTTGAATTTCAGCGCTCTACTGCGCTCTAGTATGCTCTGCTTCGCTCTGGGGAGGCCAGCAATTGCGGTTTCGGCACGCAAGGTTGAGTTACGTTACGCACGGCCTGGATAGGTTCGGATACGTTTGGTTAGTATAGCTTTGAGCTTTGTGCTGTACACTACTATTTGGTCAATACCTGCGCACTGCGTTACTCTACTAGCATCTGCTTGTCTCCGGGGATGCCAGCAATAGCGGCCGTCGCAGGTTTGGTGGAGTTACGTTACGCTTGGTTATGTTATGTTTGGTCGAGTTAGGTCAGGATAGCTTTGACTTTTGTACTACACACTGCTATTCTATGGCCTTCTGTGCCCTTCCGTGGGCCAACACACTCTGCTTGTCTATGCGGACGCCAGGAATAGTGCTCGCGGCACGTTAGGTTGAGTTACGTTAAGTTCCGTTATGTTAGCCTAGGTTAGATTTGGTTAGGATAGCAATGTCTCTTGTGCTATACACTGCTATTCGGTGGATTTCTGCGCTCTATTGTGCACTAGTATGCTCCAACTGGCGCTGGGAGACAAGCAATAGCGGTCGTGGCTCGATAGGTTAGGTTATGCTACGTTTGGTTATGATATGTTGGTTTGGGTTAGGTTTGGTTGCATTGATCTTCCTGCTATATGCTGTTATTCGGTGGAATTCTGCGCTCTACTGTGCTCTAAGGTACTCTGCTCGAATCTGGGAATGCCAGCAGTAGCTGTTGCTGCTCGTTATTTTCAGCTATGTTACGTTTGGCTATGCTCCGGATAGTTAGGTTAGGAATGAATGGTTTCTTGTTTTGCGTTGTACACTGCTGTACGATTGATTCCTGCGCTCTACTGTGCTCTAACATATTCTGCTTGGCTATGGGGAGGACAGCAGTACTGGTCTTGGCACGTTCGTAAGAGTTATGTTGCGTTTGGTTATGTTACGTTTAGTTACGTTAGGATAGGATAACTTAAACTTTTATGCTATACGCTGCTATTCGGAGGATTTCTGCGCTCTCCATTGCTCTACTATGCTCTGTTTGACCCCGGCGAG
>NW_016939925.1:0-3349 GCF_001483705.2 Eufriesea mexicana | reverse complement strand
CTATGTACTTCTGCGCTCTATTGTGCGTTGTCACACTCTGCTTGTCTCCGTGGACGACTGGAATGTTAGTGGCGGCACGTTTGGTTGTGTTGGGTTACGTTTGGTTACGCTAGGGTAAGATATGTTTGGATAGTACGGCTAAGACACTTGTGCTGTACATTGCTGTTTGGTAGATTTCTGCGCTCTACTGAGCTCTAGTACATTATGCTAGGCTATGGTGAGGCCAGAAGTAGTGCTCTCGGCGCGTTAGGTTGAGTTTGGTCATGTTTGGTTGCGTTACGGTTGGGTAGGTTAGGATAGGAAAGCTTTGACCTTTGTGCTGTATACTGATCTTCGGCAGATTCTTCCGCCCTACTGTGCTCCCCTGTGCTCTGCTTTGCTCTCGGGAGGGCAGAAATAGTGGCCTCTGCGTGCTAGGTTGGGCTAGGTTAGGCTTGGTTAGTTTGCGTTAGCATAAGTTAGGTGTTGATTGCTTCGACTTTACCGATAAACACGGCGATTGTAGGGATTTCTGCGCCCTACCCTCCTCTAATACGTTCTGCATGTCTCTGTGGTGCCAGCAATGTTGGTCACGTCAATTTAGGTTGAGCAAGATTGTGTTCGGCTGTGTTTGGTTACGTTATGTTAGGTTGTTATAGTTCCCACTTTTGTGCTACACACTGGTCTTCTATGGAATTCTGCGCTCTACTGTGCGCTATCACAATCTGCTTGTCTCTGAGGCACCAGGGACTGTGGTCGCGGCAGGCTAGGTTGAGTTGTGCTACGTTTGGTCAGGTAAGACTTGACTATGTTGGAATAGGGTAGCTTCGACTATTGTCCTATACACAGCTATTCGATGGAATCCGGCGCTCTACTGTGCTCCAATATGTCCTGCTCGTCTCCGTGGATGCCAGCAGTAGTGGTCGTTGGACGTTTGATTTTGTTAGGTTACGTTTGGTTTGGTCAAATTACCTTATGTTTGGTTAATATGGCGTTGTCTTTTGCGCTATACACAGCTATTCGGCGGGCTTCCGTGCTCTACGTAGCTCTACCATGCTCTGCTCGTCACTCGTGATTCCAGGAACAACGGTCGCGGCACGACAGGTTGATTTGGGCAACGTTCGGTTAGGTTAGGTTAGGTTACTTTTGGTCGTGATAGCCGTAACTTTCGTGCTATACACTGTTATCTGGTGGATTCCCTTTCTACACTGTGCTCCGTTCTAATCTGCTTGGCCCTGTGGAGGCCACCGATACTGGTCCCAGCACGTTATGTTGAGTCTGTCTATGCCAGGTCAGGTTATGGTAGCTTGGCTTAGTTTGGGATATCTTTGACCTAGTACTATACACTGCGATGCGGTCTACTACTGCACCCTATCTTTTATAGTATATTCTGCTTGGATCAGTAGGGGCTAGAAATAGTGCCCTCGGCACGATAGGTAGAGCTATGCTGCGTTCGGTTATGTTACGTTTGGTTACGTTAGGATAAGGTAGCTTCGACTACTGTGCTACGCACTGCGATTTTATGAATTTCTATGCTCTACTCTCCTCTAATATGTTCTGCTCGGCTTTGCGGTGGGCAGCAATAGCAGCCTCGGCACGTTACGTTGAGTTAGGATGTGTTTGGTTAGGTTACGTTTGGTCGGGTTGGGACAGTATAGCTCCGTCTTTTGTGCTACACACTGCTATACGACGGACTCCTGCGCTGTACTGTGATCTAATATGTACTTCCTGGCATCGCGGAGGCCAGCAGTTGTAGTCCCGGCATGTTAGGTTGTGTTAGGTTACGCTTGGCTTGGCTAGGTTTGGTTAGGTTTGGCTAGGACAGTTTTGAGTCCTGTGCTATACACTGCCATTCGGTCGATGTCCGCGGTCTGCATTGCTCTGTTAGCCTCTTCTTGCCTCTGAACAGGCCAGCAATACTGGTCGTGGCACGTTTGGTAGAGTTATGTTACGTTCGGTTAGGTTAGTGTAGGCTAAGTTCGGCTAGGATGGTCTTGACACTTGTGCTATACACTGCTACTCGGTCGATTCCTGTGCTGCACTGTGCTTCATCATATTCTGCTTGGCGATAGGGTGGCCAGCAGTAGTGCTCTCGGCACGTCAGGATGATTTAGGCATCGTTTGGTTACGTCACGTTTGGTTAGATTAGGATAGGATGGCTTAGACTTTTGTGCTGTACACTGCTCTACGTTGGATTTCTACACTCTATTGTGCTCTAGTGTATTCTCCTTGGCTCTGTGGAGGCCAGCAACTGTGGTCGCAGCACGTTGAGTTGAGTTAGGCTACGTTCGGCTTTTTCAGGTTGGGTTAGGTTTGGTTAGGATAGCTTTGACCTTTGCGCTGTACAATGTTATTCGGAGGATTTCTGCGCTCTTTATTGCTCTACTTTACTCTACTCGGCTCTGGGAAGGCCAGCAATGTCTGTCGTGGCACGATAGGTTGTGTTAGTTTACGTCTGGGTAGGTTTGGTTGTGTTAGATTTCGCAGGATGCCTTCGACTTTTGTGCTATCCGCTGCGTTTCGGTTGATATCTGTGCTCTGGATTGCTGTACTAGCCTCTGCTTGTCCCAGGGGAGGCCAGCAATAGTGGGGGTGGCACGTTCGGTTGGGTTATGTTACGTTTGGTTAGGTAAGGTTTGGTTAGATTGGGATAGGGTGGCTTTGACTCTTGTGCTGTACAATGCTATTCGGAGGACTTCTGCGCTCTTCGTTGCTCTACTATAGTCAACTCGACCCTGGGGATGGCAGCAATTGTGATCGCTGCACGTTTGGCTGAGTTAGGTTGCCATTGGTTATGTTAGGTTGGATAAATTAGGACAGGTTAAGGGTTAAGTTGTAATAGCAATGACATTTGTGGTATACGCTATTACTCTATGTACTCTTGCGCCCCACGGTGCGCAATTACACGCTGCCTGCCTCTGGGGAGTGCAGCAACTGTGGTCTCGTCGTGTCACTTTGCGTTACGTTACGTTTTGTTAAGTTACGATTGGTTAGGTTAGGAAATGGTAGCTTTAACTTTTGCGCAACACAATGCTACTCGGTGGGTTTCTGCGATCCACCCTGCTCTAATGTGTTCTGCTTGTCTGTGGGGAGGCCAGCAATTGCGGTCGCGGCACGAAAGGTTGTGGTAGGTTACGTTTGGCTAGCTTAGGATGTATTTGGTAAGGGTGGCTTTGGCTTTTGTGCTATAAACTCCTATGCAACGGATTTCTGCGCTCCTTTGCGCTTTAATATGTTCTACTTTTCTCCGGGGAAGCCAGAAATAGTGGACACGTCTCGTTATGTTTAGCTTGCCTACGTTTGTATATGTCGGTACGGGTGAGGTTGTGCTTGGATATCCACGAATTTTATGCTATACAGTGCTATTTGG
>NW_016939924.1:0-591 GCF_001483705.2 Eufriesea mexicana | reverse complement strand
TACATACATCCATACATTCATACATCCATACGTCCATACATCCATACATCCATACCTCCATACGTTCGTACATACAAACATCCATACATACATACATCCATCCGTCCAAACATCAGCACATCCTCACATCCATACATCCATAAATATTACCATCCGTACTGCCATCCATTGATACTTCCGTCCATCCACACATCCATACATATATACGTACATACATCCGTACATCCGTACATCCGTCCATCCCTACCTCATACCATACATACACCCATCCATCCATACGGCCATTCAACGATTCATACATCCATCAATACATCCACCTTGCTATACATCCAACGAACCATACATCCATCCATCCATACAAGCACCCATCCAGAAATGGATCCATCCATCCATACTTCCATCCAACCGTCCATCCATCCATACATCCATACATACATCTATATATGCATCCATACGTTCATCCATACATACATACATCCATACATATATCCATACATCCACAAATCCATATATCCATAAATCCATCAATCCGAACTTCCATCCAGCTATACATACATCCATTCACACATACATCCATACGTACATCCATAC
>NW_016939923.1:0-678 GCF_001483705.2 Eufriesea mexicana | reverse complement strand
CACTGCTGCTTGCATCCCGAGAGTCGAGCAGAGTATAGTAGAGCAATGTAGAGTGCAGAAATCACGCGAACAACAGTGTAGAGCACAAGAGACGAAGCTACTCTATCCTAACCCATACAAACGTATTGCAACCAAACGCAACATAGCTTAACCTAACGTGCTGCGACGAATATCGCTGGCATCCGCAGCTCCAAGGAGAATATACTAGAGCACAGTGGAGCGCAGAAAGCCACCAAACAGCAGTGTACAGCACAAAAGTTAATGACATCCTAACCTAAATTGACCTAACCTAACCTAACCTAGCGTAGGATAACTAAAACTTACGAGCCGGTATCTCCATTGCTGACCCACCCAGTGCCAAGCAGTGCACATTAGATATGAGTAGAGCGCAGAAATCCACCGACAGCGGTGCGAAACACAAATTAGACATGAGTAGAGCGCAGAAATCCACCGACAGCGGTGCGAAACACAAAAGCCAAAGCCATCGAAGCCAAACGTAACCTAACGTAACCTGACCGAACGTGACGTAACAAATACTAGGTGCCGCGACCGCCATTGCTGGTGTCCCTGGAGACGAGCAGGGTATAGTAGAGATATGAAGAGCGCGGTAATCCACCGAAAAGCCGTTTATAGCAAAAAAGGTTGAGCCATCATTTTCTAACGTAGCAAATCTTGTCA
>NW_016939922.1:0-497 GCF_001483705.2 Eufriesea mexicana | reverse complement strand
GACATTTTCGACTAATATCGTGGTGAGCTATTTTTGTTGCATAAATAAGGAGGAAAGGCACTAATGTCATGCTATTGCCATTGCAACGCTATAGAATCTGACTGGAAAATTCAATTTGATTGACATTTTCGACTATTATCGTGGTGAGCTAATTTTGTTGCATAAATAAGGAAGAAAGGTTCTATTGGCATGCTATAGCCGTTGCAATGCTACAGAATCAGTCTGGAAATTTCAATTATATTGACATTATCGACTAATATCGTGGTGAGCTATTTTTGTTGCATAAATAAGGAGGAAAGGCACTAATGTCATGCTATTGCCATTGCAATGCTATAGAATCTGACTGGAAAATTCAATTTGATTGACATTTTCGACTATTATCGTGGTGAGCTAGTTTTGCAGCATAAATAAGGAGGAACGATACTATTGGCACACTATAGCCATTGCAATGCTACTGAATCTGACTGGAAAATTCAATTTTATTGACATTTTCGACT
>NW_016939921.1:346-1408 GCF_001483705.2 Eufriesea mexicana | reverse complement strand
CACCGCTATTTCGTGGATTCCTGCACTCTATAGTGCTGTAATGTATTCAGCTTGGCCCTGGAGAGGCCAGCAATATTGACCTCAGCACGCTAGGTTGAGTTAGGCTACACTTGGCTTGGCTAGGCTAGAATATGTTTGGACACTGTAGCCTTGCCTTTGTGCTACACACTGCTATTCGGTCGATAACTGTGCACTGGATTGCTCCACCCGCATTTGCTTGCATCTGGGAAGGCGAGCAATAGTGGACGCGGCACGTATGTTGGAGAAATGTTACTTTCGGTTAGGTTAGGTTTGGTTAAGTTAGGGCATGGTAACTTTGACGTTTATGCTATACACTGCTATTCAGAGGATTCCTACGCTCTTCGTTGCTCTTCTACGTTCTACTCGACACTGGCGAGGCCAGCAATAGCGGTTGCGGCACGATAGGTTTTGGTAGGTTACGTTTGGTTATGTGAGGTTAGGTTACGTTTGGTTAGTATGGATTCGACTTTCGTGTTATACACTGCAATTCCGTGGATTCCTGCTTTCTACTGCGAGCTAGTATGCTCTGCTTGGCTATGGGTATGCCAGGAGTATTATTCTCGCCACGTTTGTTTGAGCTACGTTGTGTTTTGTTATGTTACGTTTGGTTATGTTAGGAAAGAGTAGCTTTGACTTTTGTGCTGTACACTGCTATTCGGTGGATATCTGAGCTCTACTGTGCTCTAATATGTTCTACTTGGCTCTGGGGAGGCCAGAAATAGTGGTCTCGGCTCGTTAGATTGTGGTAAGCTACTTTTGCCTATGTTACATTTGGCTATGTAAGGATAGGGTAGCTTCGACTGTTGTGCTTTGCACTGAGATTCTATGGACCTCTGCACTCTGCTCTCCTCTAATACGTCCAGTTTTCAGTGAGGCGGGCGGCAATTGTGGACTCGGCATCTTACGAGGATTTTGGTTACGTCTGTTTACGTTACGTTTAGTTAAGTTAGGAAAGGCTGAATTTGACCTTTGTGGTGTACACTACAATTAGGATGATTTCTACACTCTTCATTGCTCTACTATGCTCCGCTCGCATTTGAC
>NW_016939921.1:0-281 GCF_001483705.2 Eufriesea mexicana | reverse complement strand
GTTAAGTTCGATTACGTATGGTTAGGTTGGCTTCTACCCTTGTCTCGTACTTTGCAACACATTTGATTGCTGCGCACTACTGCGCTCTAGTATATTCTCCTTGTCTGTGTGGGGCCAGCAACTGTGGCCTCCACGTGTTAGGTTGAGCTAGGATACGCTTGGGCATGTCACGTTTGGCTGTTAGTGCAAGCTCCTTTGTCTTTCGTGCTATAAACTGTTTTTCGGCGGAGTTTTGTGACCTACTCTGCTCGTTTAATCTGCTTTGCTATGGGTAGGTCAGA
>NW_016939920.1:0-279 GCF_001483705.2 Eufriesea mexicana | reverse complement strand
AATACGTTAGGCGACCTATTCTCCAAGCTACAACAGATTATAGATTTTGAAAAGACGAATTCTCTGGCAAGCAGATGGCTGTTCTTGCCATCGGTTGAATGCTTTATGCGACCTATTCACCAAGCTACATCAGATAATATATTTTGAATAGACCTATTCTATGGCAAGTAGAAGGCTGTACTTGCCATTGGATTGAAGGCGTTAGGCAAAGTATTAACCAAGCTATAACAGATTATAGACCTTGATCAGCCCTATTCTCTGGCAAGTAGATGGCTGCAA
>NW_016939919.1:0-214 GCF_001483705.2 Eufriesea mexicana | reverse complement strand
TGCACTCTACTGTGCACCAGTGTATTCTGCTGTGCTCTGGGGAAGCGAGCAATTGTGGTCTCGGCACGTTAGGTTGTGTTAAGCTGCGCTCGGATATGTTACGCCTTGCTATGCTAGGATAGGGTAGCTTCGACTATTGTGCCATGCACTGCAATTCTATTGGTCTCTGTGCTCAACTCCCCTTTAATACGTCCTACTTGGCTCTGGTGAGGGC
>NW_016939918.1:0-507 GCF_001483705.2 Eufriesea mexicana | reverse complement strand
AAAATTGTATTTTCCAGCCTCATTCTACATCATTGCAATGGCTATAGCCCACAAAAAGCATCTGTACTCCTAGCTTACGCAAGGAAGTTAGCTCACCATAGTTAGCTCGCCACGATATTAGTCGAAAATGTCAACAAAATTGTATTTTTCAGCCACATTCTATATCATTGCAATGGCTATCGCACCCAAAAAGCATCTTTCCTCCATACTTATGCAAGGAGGTTAGCTCACCATGATGTTAGTCGAAAATGTCAATAAAATTGTATTTTCCAGCCAGATTCTGCAGGACTGCAATAGCTATAGCACACCAATAGAATCTTTCCTCCTTATTTATGCACGAAAGTTAGCTCACCACGGTATTAGTCGAAAATGTCAATAAAATTGAATTTTCCAGGAAGATTCTATAGCTTTGCAATGCCCATAGCACGCCAATAGCACCTTTCGTCCTTATTTATGCAAGAAAGATAACTCACAGTGATATTAGCCGAAAATGTCAATAAAATTGGA
>NW_016939917.1:0-282 GCF_001483705.2 Eufriesea mexicana | reverse complement strand
TAGTCTGCTGTTAGGTGGATTTTTGCGCCCTACAGTGCTGTAATATTTTCTGCTTTAGCTCTGGCTAGGCCAGCAATAGCTGTCCCGTCGTGTTAGGTTGAGTTATGTTGCATTTGGATATGTTACGTATGACTAGGTTAGGATAGGCTGATATGACATTTGTGCTGTTCACTGCTATCTGCGGATTTCTGCGCACCACGGTTTTCCAATTTTTTCTGTTTGGCTCTGGGGTGACCAGCGATAGTGGTCTCGGGACGTTAGGTTGAGGCAGGTTACGTTTCG
>NW_016939916.1:0-895 GCF_001483705.2 Eufriesea mexicana | reverse complement strand
CAGAAGTCCATAGGATATCAGTGTTGAGCACATATGTCAAAGCTATCCTGACCTAACCCAAACTAACCTAAGCAAGCCAGACGTGTTAACCAATCACTTGCTACCGTGCCGCGACCGGTATTGCTGGCCTCCACAGAGCCAAGCAGATCGTAATAGTGGAAAGTAGAGCGCAGAAACCTATTGAATTGCAGTCTATAGCCGAAAAGTTGAAGCTATCCGAACATAACCAGAGCTAACATAACATATCCAGACGTATAGTATCCCAATCTATCGTGCCGAGACCACTATTGTTGGCCTCCGCAGGGCCAAGTAGAACATACTTGAGCACGGTAGGTCGCAGAAGATCGCCGAATAGCAGTGTATAGCACAAAGGTCAAAGCGACCCTATGATAACCTTGCAAACGTAACCTAACAAACGTAACCCAACCCTTCCTAACGCGCCACGACCGATATTGCTGTTCTCCCCAGAATCAAGCAGAGTATAGTAGAGCAATGAAGAGCGCAGGAATCCACCGAATAGCAGTGCATATCGCAAAAGTCGAGGTTGTCCTATCCTAACATAGCCAAGCGAAACATAACCGAGCGTAACCTAACCCTGACGTGCCTACACCACAACTGCTGACCTACCCTGAGCTCAGCAGAATATACTAGAGTAGAGCGCAGAAATCCGTCGCATTGAAGCGTAAAGCAGAAAAGTAAAAGACATCCATACCTAACTCAACATTACCTAACCTAACCGAACGTAACGAATCCCAACCTAACGTGTCTATCCAACCATTGCCGACCACCACATCGCCAAGCAGGGCATATTAGGGGACAGTAGTGCGTAGATGTCCATAGAATGGAAGTGCATAGCGCGAAAGTCAGAGATACCTTAGCATAACATAAATGAACG
>NW_016939915.1:0-251 GCF_001483705.2 Eufriesea mexicana | reverse complement strand
GGTTATAGCTTGGGGAATAGGTATCCTAACGTCTTCAACCAATGGCAAGCACAGCCATCTACTCGCCAGAGAATTGGTCTATTCAAAATCTATAATCTGTTTTAGCTCGGTTAATAGGTCGCCTGAAGTCTGCAACCAATGGCAAGTACAGCCATCTACTTGCCAGAGAATAGGTCTATTCGCAATAAATAACCTGTTATAGCTTGGAGAATAGATCGCCTAACGCATTCAATCCAATGGCAAGTACAGCC
>NW_016939914.1:0-1090 GCF_001483705.2 Eufriesea mexicana | reverse complement strand
CTGGCATCCCCGGAGACAAACAGGGCATACTAGCGGACAGCAGAGCGTAGAAATCCATAGAATTGCTGTGCATAACACAGAAGACGTAACCATCCAGCCCTAACCTAAGCTAAAGCAACCTAAACTAACATAGCCTACCTCGGCGAAAGATGTCTCGGCCACACTTGGTGGCATTCCCAGGGCTAAGCATAATATAGCAGGGCACAGTACGGCAATTAAATGCTCCGAATAGCAGCGTGTAGCACGAAAGTGTAAGTAGCCCATCCTAACCCCGCCAAACGTAACACTTCCAAACGTAGCCAAGCTCAACCTGACAAGACATGACCAATATGGCTGGTCTCCACAGAGACAAGCAGAATGTACTAGAGCGCCGTAGTGCGCAGAAACCCACCGCATTGCATTGAAACGCACAAGAGTCGGATATACCCAAACCTAACCTAGCTTAACCTGACACAAGCAAGCGTAGCATAGTTCAACGCAACGTGCAGCGTCCACCACTGCTAGCCCCCACAGGACCAAGTAGAGTTTAGTAGAGCACAGTCGAGCCCAGGAATCCTACGAATAGCAGCGTGCAGCACGAATACCTAGTATAACCAGACCGAGCTTGACATAACCTAGCCTTACCAATCGTATCATAACACAACCTAACGTGCCGAGACCACTATCCCTGGCTTCGCCATAGCCAAGCAGGAAATATTGGCACGAAGTAGAGCGCAGTTATCCGCGGATAGCAGTGTATAGCGCAAAAGTCTAAACTCTGCTATCCTAACCTAACCAAACGTAACATACGCAAACGTAGTCCAACTCAACCCAACGTGCCGATACCACCACTGCTGGCCTCCCCAGTGCTAAGCAGAATATACTAGAGCACAGCAGGGCGCGGAAATTCACCGCGTTGCAGTAAACAGCAAGAGCTGTAGATATCTTAATCTAACCTGAAATAATGTAACCTAACCGAACGCAGCAGAGCCAAACGTGACGTGGAGTGACCACTGCTCCTGGCCTCCCCGGCGCAAAGCAGAATGTAGCAGAGCACAGTGGGCCACAGAAATCCACCGAATAGCAGTGTAAAGCACTGAAGACTATGTGG
>NW_016939913.1:1779-2062 GCF_001483705.2 Eufriesea mexicana | reverse complement strand
GTCGAGTTGGGAGGAGGCCACGCTGCGCGCGGAAAGCGGTGTGGCCCCCGTCGCGAATAGCATACAGCGGCTAGGGCTGTGTATCTCCCCCGAGACGACCGAGGAAATGTGGTTTTGCCATCGGTACCACGGGAAGCGGTCCAAGTCCCTGATGCGCGTGGGGAACGTCGTGGTCGATGTACGGGACCTGATGAAATACCTCGGTCTCCTCCTCGATAGCCAGTGGAAATTCGACAAACATTTTCTCGCGCTGGAACCACGCCTGGAAGGTATGGCGGGGGCG
>NW_016939913.1:0-1078 GCF_001483705.2 Eufriesea mexicana | reverse complement strand
CCATGTACCTACGGCCGGGGAGACCGTCTCTCTCTCCCGTTGTAACCTAGGTCAGGGTGACCACGAGCTGACGTGTGAGGGCCCGTCTGTTCGAGAGACCGTGGACTGGGCGCGCGGCGTCGCGTGATGGTCGCGCGGCGTCCGCATGGTATGCGTGCGTTGCGGTGCGGTGGTATGCGTGTTGTGTGCGTGTGATTGTGTGTGTGTGTGTGCCTGCAAACAACCCGTCTCGAGCGCATGGACATGATCGTTTCTGGATCGATTACCCGTCGCGCCGGGAGGGAACTGTGGTTGCGTCGCGGGGGCGTCCTGCAATTGCGTCGCCGCGAAGTCCATGGTGCATCGAAATGCGAAGGGGTGGCCATCGTGGGTGTTTTAGTGGGTTAAAATCCCTCATAACACAGCTCCCTCCTCTAAGGTGGCCGGGTATATTTGGAAGATATCCCCCACGTGAAAAAAAAGGTTTTCCTTGACTTTTGTGTTGTGCGCTACTATTTGGTACCTTTCTGCGATCTACTCTGCTGCATTATACTCTGCTCGACGGTGGGGAGACCAGCTTTGGTGGTCGTGACGCGATAGAATGCCCTAGGATATGTTAAGTAATGGTACGATTGGTTAGGTCAGGATAGGGTAGCTTCGATTTTTGTGTTGTTCACCGCTATTCGGATAGTTTCTACGCTCTACATTACTCTACTGTATTCTGCACCACCCTGAAGTTGCCAGTAATAGTGGCCTCGGCAAGTTAAGTTGAGTCAGGCTACGTTTGGTTTCGTTATGTTCGTTTGGATTAGGTTCGGGTTGCTTTTACTTCCGTGGTGTAGACATATTTTCGATGAACTTCTGCGCTTCACTGTGCTCTGGCATGTTCTGCTTGGCTCTGAGGAGGGCAGCAATAGAGGTCTCGGTATGTTAGGAACAACTAGGCTACGTATGGTTACGTTACGTGCTTTGTCCATGTTAGGGTATCGTAGCTTTGACTTTTGTGCTATACACTGCTCTTCGTTGGATTTCTGCGCTCCGCTCTGTTCTAGTATGTTCTGTATGGCTCAAGGGAAGCCAGCAATGGCGGTTTCGGCAC
>NW_016939912.1:0-2596 GCF_001483705.2 Eufriesea mexicana | reverse complement strand
TCGATGCACGTCATGTTGGGTTATACTGCGTTTAGTTAGGTTCGATTATTTCAGGTTTGGATAGGGTATCTACAGCTATTGTGCAGTTCACCACAGTGCGGTGGATTTATGCGTTCTACTGTGCTCTAGTACATTCTACTTGCCTCTGCGGAAGACAGCAATAATGTTATCGTCATGTTAGGTTGATTTAGGTTACGTTTGTGTATGTAGAGTTCTGTTTGGACAGGATATGCTACTTTGACCTTTGTGCTGTACACTGTTACTCGGTGGGTTTCTGCCTTCTTCTGTGCTCTAATATGTTCTGATTGGCTCTGTGGAGTCCAGCAATATTGGCCTCGTCGCGTTATGTTGAGTCACACTACGTTTGGATAGGTTAGGTTAGGACTGGTTAGGTTAGGTTGTCTTCCACTTTAGTACTATGCACTGCAATACGGTGGATTTCTCCGCTCTGCTGCGCTATAGTGTATTCTGCTTGGCTCTGTGGAGGTCAGGAATAGCGGCTTCGGAACGTTATGTTGAGTTAGGATACGTTTGGTTCTGTTACGATTGGCTCTGTTACGATAGGGTAGATTAGACTTTTGTGTTATACACTGCAACGCGGCGGATTTCTGCGCTCTACTGTGCTCTAGTATATTCCGGTTGGCTCTGGGGAGGAGAGTAATAGTGGTTTCGGCGCGTCAGGTCGAATAAAATTAAGCATGTACATGTTGTGATTGTCTAGGTTAGGACATTGTGGCCTTGAATTTTGTGGTATAAAATGCTATTCGGTGGATTTCTGCATTCTACTGTGCTCTAACATGTTCTGCTCAGCCGGGGGGGTGGCAGCAATATTGGTCACGTCACGGTAGGTTGAGCTATGCAACGTTCGGTTATGTTACGTTCGGTGATGTTTGGACAGGATAGCTTAGACTTTTGCGCTATACACTGCCACAAGTGAATTTCTGCGCTTCGCTGTGTTCTAATGTTTTCTGCTCGGCTCTGCGCCGGCCACCAATAGTGGTCTCGACACGTTGGGTCGATTTAGGCTTCGATCGGATATGTTACGTTTGGCTAGGTTACGATACGCTAGTCAGATTTTTGTGCCATTCACAGTTCTTCTGTGGATTTCTGTTTTGTTCTGTGCTCTAATACATTCTGCTTGGCTCTGGGGATGCCAGCAATATCGGTCACGTCATGTTAGTATGAGTCAGGATACGTTCGGTTATGTCACGTTTGGCGATGTTAGGACAGGATGGCTTAGACATTTGCGCTATAATCTGCTGTCCGCGGGTATCTGCGCTCTAGTGTGTTCTATTACATTCTGCTTGGCTCTGGGGAGCTAGCAATAGCGGTCTCGGCACGTTAGGTTTGGTAATGCTGCGTTTGGTTGCGCTGGGTACGGCCAAGCACGGCCACGCTATCTTTGGCTTTCGTCTTATACATTGACATTCGGAGGATTTCTGAAGTCCACTGAGTTCTACTATATTCTGCTTGGCAATGGAGAGGCCAGCAGTAGTGGTTGCATCACGTTAGTTTGAGCTAGGGTACGTTTGGTTGGGTTATGTTAACAAGGGGTTGGTTCGGGTCGCTATGACTTTTGTGCCGTGCACTGCTTTTCGGTGGATTTCTGCTTTCTACTGCGCACTAACTTGTTCTGCTCCGCTCTGTGGAGGCCTGCAATATTGGTCTGCTCACGATATGTTTGTTTCTCTACGTTCGGATAGGTTAGGTTATGTCAAGTTAGGTTAGCGTGTCTTTCTCTTTTGTGCTATAGACTGCTATTCGGTGGATTTCTTCGTTCTACCGGACCCCAACATGTTCTGCTTGGCTCCGGAGGGCCAGCAATATCGGTCACGCAACGTTATGTTGTGTTAATCTACTTGAGGATAGCTTAGTTTGTGTCAGATTAGTTCAGGAAACATCAGATTTTTGTGATATACAATGCAATGCGTTGGATTTCTGCGCTCTACTGTGCTCCAGAATATTCTGCTTGGCTCTGGGGAGGACAGTAATATTGGTGCCGGCACGTTAGGTTGGGATAGGCAACGTTTTGTTTGGTTAGGTTAGGGCCGTTAAGTTAGGATGTCCACGACTTTAGCTCTATACATATCAATGGGCTGGATTTCTGCGCGCTGCTGTGCTCTAGTATATTCTACTCTGCTCTGAGGACGTCAGCTGTATTGGTCTCGGCACATTAGGTAGAGTTTAGGTTCGTTTGCTTATGTTACGTTTGGTTATGTTACGATAGAGTACCTTAGATCTCTGTTCCATACGCTGCTACACGGTGGATTTCTGCGTTCTACTGTGCTCTGTTGTGTTCTGCTTGGCTCTGGGGCTGCCAGTAATAGTACTCCCGGCACGACAGCTTGAGGTATGTTACGTTTCGTTGGGTTAGCTTTGGAAGACTAGTTTAGGGTCTCTTTGAACTATGTGCTATTCACTCCTATTCGGAAGATGTCCGCGCTCTACATTGCTCTACTACACTACGCTCGACTCCGTTCGGGTTGCTTCGACCGTCGTACTACGCACTGCTATTCGTTGGATCTCTGTGATCTACTGTGCCCTGCTACGTTCTGCTTGGCTCATGGGAGGTTAGGAGCAGCGGTCTCTGCATGAT
>NW_016939911.1:0-551 GCF_001483705.2 Eufriesea mexicana | reverse complement strand
CCTAGACATCCAGCGAATGGCAGCGTATACCAGAAAAGTCGAAGCAATCCTATCCTAACCTATGCAAACGTAATAGAACCATTCGTATCATAACTTAACGTAATGTGCCTAGGCCACTATTACTTGAACCCGCAGAGCCAACCAGAACACACTAGAGAATAGTAGAGAGCTGGAAGCCACCAAATAGCAGCGAATATCACAAACGCCAAGGATTCCCTTTCATCACCAGACCTAACCTGACCCAAACAAGTGTAGACAGCATGAACCTAACGAGCGGAGTCCAATATGCTGGCCTCCCCAACGCCAAGCAGAAAATATTGAAGGAGAGTGGAGCGCAGAAGTCCAAAGCATGGCATTGTATAGCAGAAATGTCAAAGATATCCTATCCCAACCCAGACAAGCCTAACCTATCCAAACGTAACCTAACAGAACCTAACTTTTCGAGGCCACTATAGCTGGCATCCCTGAGCCAAGCAGATCATATTGTTGCACGGTAGAACGCAGAAATCCACCGAATAGCATTGTATAGCATAAAAGTCGGTTCTAGCCAA
>NW_016939910.1:0-409 GCF_001483705.2 Eufriesea mexicana | reverse complement strand
TAACCCAGCCAAACCGAATGTAACGTGATATAACGCAACGTGTTGAGACCACTATTGCTGTCCTTCCCGTAGCAGGGCTGGTAATATTAGAGCACTGAAGGGAGCACACGTCCACCTGATAGCCGTCCGTGGCACTAAAGTCAATGCTGTCCTGCCCAAACCATACCTATCGTAACATAAACAAGCGTAACATAACTTAACGTAATATGCGGCGAGCACTATTACTGGCCTCCCTAGAGCCAAGCAGAACACGTTAGTGTGGGGCTGATCGCAGAAGTTCATAGAATCGCACTGTACATCGGAAAAGTCGAAGTTACGTAAGCCTAACCCAAACCATCAGAACACATCCAAACATAACCCAACCAATCCCAAGCTGCAGGAACAGCTATTGCTGCTCCTCCGTGCCCGG
>NW_016939909.1:0-1193 GCF_001483705.2 Eufriesea mexicana | reverse complement strand
CACAACCGTATTATAAAATAATTATTCTAGAATTGCTGTTAAAATTAAATTGCCAGTGAACAAATTAGCCCAAAGGCTAAATTACTGATACGATGGCTATGCTCAGAGCTGTTTCGTCAACTGGTAGTTATTTGAGCGGTAGTGGGCCATCCATTTTTCGTTCTAGAATTGCATCATAATTTAGGTCATCGCAGAACAGCCTAATCCAACGTCTGTAATGCTCCATTTGTGGATGCACCAACTACTCTGCAGGTAATAGTAAATCCCTCAAGCCATATCTGATGTATACATTGGTTGTTGTAGAAATCATGTGGAACCTAAGTCATCGCTGAACATATTAATCTAGGAGCTGCCGTACTGTGATGATGTCTGTACTCAGTTCTATTATGTAAATTGTTAATACCTCGAGCTATAACGGATATGTCCTTTGTCATTCTAGAATTGCAATAGCACCTGAAACACTATTGAATAGGTTAATTCAACGGCTCGAGTGCTCTCTTGGGTGATATACTAAGTACCGTAATGTCAATTTTAACTATGTCTAGCCATAAAAGTACTATATATTGATTATTCTATTATTGCCTTTAAATTTACGTTGTAAGTGTACAAATATGTTCAACATCAAGCGCACTGTGATGATGGCTGTACTCAGCACAGCTTGGTCAATTGCTTGTGCCCCGTGCTATAATGGGTCTGTCTTCCGTAATTCTAGAATTGCTATAGAACATACATCACTATACATCACCAATAGGCAGGTTAATTCAACGGCTACAGAGCTCCGTTGATGGATGTATTATGCACCGTACTGTCAATTGTAAATATCGGTAGCCATAACGCAACAATACTCAGATAATTCTAGAGCTGCCCTTGAGTAAGTGTCATATACGGGCAAGTTGGAACAACGTCTAAAGCACTGTAATGATGGCTGTACTCTGTACTCCTTCGCCAATTGTTAATGTCTCGAAAGATAATGGGTCAGTTCTTTTTCTCCCTAGAACAGGAATATAATTTAAATCACCATTTAACAGATTAATCCATCTGCTACAGCCATATATTGGACGATGTACCAATTACCGTACCGGCAATTCTAAATGCCACTGGCCGTAACTGATTTATACGTGGAATATTTCAGAGCTACGGTAGAATTTAAATCATAACTGAACAGATTAATCCAATGCCTGCAGTGCTTTATT
>NW_016939908.1:0-957 GCF_001483705.2 Eufriesea mexicana | reverse complement strand
AATATGGTGATGAGATAACTTTCTCGTATATATAAGTAGGATAGATACCACTAGCGTGCTATAGGCATTGGAATGCATGCATTGGAATGCACTAGAATCTTCCTGGAAAATTCAATTTTATTGACATTTTCAGCTAATTTAGTGGTGAGATATCTTCCTTGCATTGGTACGGATCAAAGATCCGTTCGGAGTGCTATAGCCTTTGCAATGCAGTACAATCTGGATGGAAAACTCAATTTTATTAACATTTTTGACTAATATCGTAATGAGCTAACTTTCTTGCATAAACAAGTATGAAAGATTATATTGGCAAGCTATAACCATTGGAATGCTATAGAATCTACCTGGAAAATTCAATTTTATTGACATTTTCAACTAATTTCGTGGTGAGATAACTTCCTTGCATATGTACGGAGGAAAGAACCGTTCGGAGTGCTATAGCCTTCGCAATGCAGAAGAATCTGGCTGGAAAACTCAATTTTATTAACATTTTTGACTAATACCGTGGAGAGCTAACTTTCTTCCATAAATAAGGATGAATGATTCTATTGGCTTGCTATAGCCTTCGCAATGCAGAAGAATCTGGCTGGAAAACTCAATTTTATTAACATTTTTGACTAATACCGTGGAGAGCTAACTTTCTTCCATAAATAAGGATGAATGATTCTATTGGCTTGCTATAGCCTTCGCAATGCAGAAGAATCTGGCTGGAAAACTCAATTTTATTAACATTTTTGACTAATACCGTGGAGAGCTAACTTTCTTCCATAAATAAGGATGAATGATTCTATTGGCTTGCTATAGCCTTCGCAATGCAGAAGAATCTGGCTGGAAAACTCAATTTTATTGACATTTTCGCCTATTATCGTGGTGAGGTACCTTTCTTGCATAAAAAAGCTGGGTAGATTCTATTGGCGTGCTGTAGACATTGCAATGATATAGAGTGTGGTTGGAAAA
>NW_016939907.1:0-843 GCF_001483705.2 Eufriesea mexicana | reverse complement strand
CCAAGATGTTCTTTCCTCCTTACTTACGCAAGGAAGTTAGCACACAGCGATATTAGCCGGAGATGTAAATAAAATTGAGTTTTTCAGACACATTCTAAAGCATTGCAATGGATATAGCACGCCAGTAGCCTCTACCCTCCTTATTTACGCAATAAAGTTAACTCACCACAATATTAGTCGAAAATGTCAATAAAATTGAACTTTCCAGCCAGATTCTATAGCATTGCGACGGCTATAGCAAGTGAATTGAATCTTTCCTCCTTATATATGCAAGGAAGTTAGCTCACCACGATATTAGTCGAAAATGTCAGTAAAATTGAATTTTCCAGGAAGATTCTATAGCGTTACAATGGTAATAGCATGCTAATACAATCTTTCCTCCTTATTTATGCTAGAAAGGTAGCTCACAACAACGTTAGTCGAAAATGTCATTAAAATTGAACTTTCCAGCCATATTCTATAGCATTGCGACGGCTATAGCATGCCATGAGGTTATTTCCTCCTTGCTTACGCAAGGAAGCTAGCACACCACAATATTAGTCGGAAATATCAATAAAATTGTATTTTCCAGCTGGATGCTGTAACAATGAATGGCTATAGCACGCCAGTGGAATCTACCCTCCTTATTTACGCAATAAAGTTTGTTCACCACGATATTAGTCAAAAAAGTCAATAAAATAGTACTATCCTTCAAGGTTCAACAGCTTTACAAAGCCTATAGCACGACAACAGAATATTTCCTCCTTATTTATGCAAGAAAGTCAGCTCACAACAATATTAATCAAAAAAGTCAATAAAATTGAGTTTTCCAGCCAGATTAAATAGCATTGCGACGGCTTTAGC
>NW_016939906.1:836-1038 GCF_001483705.2 Eufriesea mexicana | reverse complement strand
AAGTAGATGGCTGTACTTGCCATTGGATTGAAGGCGACAGGCGATATATTTACCAAGCTATAAGAGATTATAGATTTTGAACAGAAATATTCTCTGGCAAGTAAATGTCTGTACTTGCCATCGTTTGAAGGCGTTAGGCGATCCATTCACCAAGATAGAACAGAATATACAATTTGAATAGACCTATTCTATGGCAAGTAGA
>NW_016939906.1:0-250 GCF_001483705.2 Eufriesea mexicana | reverse complement strand
GGCGTTAGGCGACCTTTTCACCAAGCTATAACAGATTATAGACTTTGAATAGACCTATTCTCTGGCAAGTAGATGTCTGTACTTGCCATTGGATTGCAGGCGATAGGCGATCTATTCACCAAGCTATGGCAGCTTATAGGTTTTGAATAGACTTATTCGCTGGCAAGTAGATGGCTGTACTTGGCAATGGATTGAAGGCGTTAGGCCATCTACTCACCATTCTACAACAGGTTATAGATTTTGAATAGAC
>NW_016939905.1:0-212 GCF_001483705.2 Eufriesea mexicana | reverse complement strand
GGTAAGGCTGGTTAAACTCAGGACAGTTCAGGTCAGGTCAGGTTAGGTCAGTTCAGGTCAGGTGAGGTCAGGTCAGGTCAGGACAGGTCAGGTCGGGTCAGGTCAGGCCAGGTCTGGTCAGGTCAGGTCAGGTCAGATCAGTCTGGTCAGGTCAGGTCAGGTCTCGTCAGGTCAGGTCTCCTCTGGAAAAGTCAGGACAGTTCAGTTCAGGT
>NW_016939904.1:0-1344 GCF_001483705.2 Eufriesea mexicana | reverse complement strand
AATATTCTATTGGCGCCCTATGGCCACTACAATGCTATAGAATCTAGCTGGAAAATTCAATTTCATTGACATTTTCGACTGATATAGCTGTGACCTAACTTTCTTGCATATATAAGGAGGAAAGATTCTACTGGCGTGCTATAGTCATTGCAACGATATAGAATCTGTCTGGAAAATTCAATTTTAAAGACATTTTCGACTAATATCGTTGTGGAGCTAACTTTCTTGCATAAATAAGGCGGAAGGATTCTGTTGGCGCGCCATAGCAATTGCAATGCTATAGAGTCTGGCCGGAAAATTAAATTTTATTGACATTTTCGACTAATATCATGGTGAGCAAACCCACTTTCATAAATAAGCATGTAATATACTAATGGCGCGCCATAGCCAATGCAATGCAATAGAATCTTCCTGGGAAATACATTTTTATTGACATTTGCGTCTAATATCTTGGTAAAATAGCTGTACTGCATGAATAAGAATGACATATACTTTTTCGCGCTATGGCCATTAGAATGCTATAGAATCTGGCTGGAAAATTCAATTTTATTGACATTCTGGACTTGTAACGTGGTGACCTAACATTTTTGCATATATAAGGAGGAAAGATTCAACTGGCGTGCTATAGCCATTGCAATGCTACCAAATCTTGTTGGAAAATGTAATTTTACTGACATCTTCGACTAATATCGCGGTGAGCAATCCCACTTGTATACATAGGGTTGAAACATTCTATTGGCGTGCCATAGACATCGCAATGCTATAGAATCTTGCTGGAGAATACAATTTTATTGACATTTTCGACTAATATCGTGGCGACCAAGCTTTCTTGAATATATAAGGAGGAAAGATTCTACTGGCGTGCTGTAGCTATTGCAATGCTACTGAATCTCCCTGGAAAATTCAATTTTCTTTACATCTTCGACTAATATCGTGGTGAGCTGTCTCTCTTACATAAATAGGAAGAATAGACCCTGTTGGCGCACTATAGCCATTACAATGCTATGGAATCTCGCTGCAAAATTCAGTTTTATTGACATTTTCGACTAATATCGCAGTGAGCAATCCCACTTGCCAAAATAAGGAGGAAAGATTCTATTGACATGCTGTAGCCACTGCAATTCCTCTGCAATTCCATAGAATCTGCCTAAAAAATTCGATTTCATTGACGTTTTCGACTAATATCGTGGTGAGCTATCTCTCCTACAAAAATAAGAAGGATAGATTCTGTTGGCGTGCTATAGCCATTCCAATGCTATAGAATCTCGCTGCGAAATTCAGTTTCATTGACATTTTCGACTAATATCGCAGTAAGCAATCCCACTTGCCAAAATAAGGAGGAAA
>NW_016939903.1:0-3610 GCF_001483705.2 Eufriesea mexicana | reverse complement strand
CTACCCTAACCAAAGCCTATACTAACCTAACCAAACCAATCGCAACATAACTCATACTTACTTCCCGAGACCTTTATTCCTGGCCTCCACAGAGCCAAGAAGAACGTACCAGAACACAGTAGAGTGTAGAAACACACCGAATAAAACTATATAGCACAAAAGTCAAGGCTACCCTGTCCTAACCAAACCGAACGTAGCGTAACCAAACGTAACCTTAGAAAATATAAGAGGAGAGAAGAGCGCATAAATCCAAAGAATCGCAGTGTATAGCACAAAAGTCATAGCCACCCTATCCCAAGCTAACCATACGTAACATAGTCGGACGTAACCGAACCCAACCTAAAGTGCCGAAGACACTATCGCCGGCCTCCCCAGCGCCAAGCATAGTATGTTAGAGGAGAGTAGACCGCAGAAGTCAATAGCACAGCTGTGTATAGCACAAAAGTCAAAGCCATACTAACAAAACCTAACCAAGCTTAACCTAACCAAACGTAACATATCTCAGACTATCGTGCCACGTCCACTGTTGCCGCCAACCCCACATTCGAGCAAAGCATATTACAGCAAAGTAGAAAGCAGGAAT
Organism: Eufriesea mexicana; assembly: GCF_001483705.2. NCBI lineage: Eukaryota > Metazoa > Arthropoda > Insecta > Hymenoptera > Apidae > Eufriesea > Eufriesea mexicana. The sequence continues at coordinate 3,027 of NW_016939903.1, read as the reverse complement.
CCGCCGAATATCAGTGTATACCGCAAAAGTTAAAGCTATCCTCTCCTACCCTAGCCAAACTTAACATAACCAACCGCAATATAACACAGCGTAACGTGCCGAGATAACCATTGCTGGCATCCGCAGAGCCCAGCAGAACATATTACAGGGGAGTAGGGCTCGGAAGTCCACCGAATAGCAGTGTAGACCACAAAGGTTAAATCTATCCTATCCTTCCGTAGCCAAACGTTACGTATCCAAAAGAGCTCAGAAATCCATACAATAACAACGTATAAGGGGAAAGTCAAAGCTACCCAAACCTAACCCAAACCAACGTAATCCAACCAAACGTAACATATCTCAACATAACGTGCCGCGGCCACTATTGCCGGCCGCACCAGCGCCAAGCAGAATGCAGTAGAGGACAATAGAACGCAGGAATCCACCGAATAGCAGTGTATAGCACAAAGGTCTTTGCTGTCTTATACTAACTTAGCCAAACGTAACGTAGTAAGCGTAACATATCTGAATCCAACGTGCCGAGACAACAGCTGCTGGCCTCCACAGGGCCAAGCAGAATGTTGTAGAGAACATTCGAGCGCAGGAAACCGCCGAATAACGGTGTATAGCACGAAAATAAAAGTTGTCCTAACCGAACATAGCGTAACCTTAACTAACCAAACGTAACCGAAAACAACCATAACGTGCCGTAACCACAATTTCTGACCGCCATAGGGACAAGTAGAGAATATCACAGCACAGCAGGGAGCAGAAGCTCTTCGAATAGCAGCGCGCAGCAAAGAAGTCAGTGCTACACTGTCCTAACATAACAAAGCGTGACATAGCCAAACGCAAACTGACTCAACCTATCGTGCCGTGACCACTACTGCTGACCACTCCAGAGCCGAGCAGCACAGATTAGGGGAGAGAAGATTTCAGAAATCCATAGAAACACAGTGTATATATGAAGGTCATTGCTATCATAATCGAACTATACTTAACCCAACCTCGCAAGTGTAACATAATAGTGATCGCGGCAAGTTACGTTTGGTTAGGTTAGGTAAGATTATGTTTGGTCAGGTTGGCTTCGTCTTTTGTGCTATGCACAGCAATGCGGTCGATTTCTACGCTTTACTGTGCTCTAGCATATTCTGCACGGACCTGCGGGTGCCAGCAATAGTGGTCTCGGCACGTTAGGTTGGGTTAGGTTTCGTTTGGTTATCTTAGGGTAGGATATATCTGACTTTTATACTGTACACTGCTATTCGGTGTATTTCTGCAATCTACTGTGATCTACGATGCACTGCTTGGCTCCGGGGAGGCCAGAAATGGTTGTCTCGGTACGTTAGGTTCAGATAGGCTACGTTTGCCTAGGTTAGGTTGGCGTCGGTTGGGTTTGGATAGTTTAGACTTCTCTGCAATACACTGCGGTTCTAAGGATTTCTGCGCTCTACATTCCCATATTATGCTCTGGCTGGCTCTGTGGAGACCAGCAGTACTGTTTGCGACACGCAGGTTGAGTTAGATTACGTTTGGTTGTGTTAGTTATCGTTGGCTTATGTAAGGATACCTTTGACTCTTGTGCGCAACACAGACATTGTATGGACTTCTGCGTTCTACTGTGATCTATCATATCCTGCTTCTGTATGGGGACGCCAGCAATAGCCGTCGCGGCACGATAGGTGAGGTTACGTTACGTTCGGTTAGGTCAGGTTAGGTTAGGTTCGGACAGGATATCCTCCACTTTTGTGATATGGGCTGCAATGCGCTTAATTTCTGCGCTCTACAGTGCACCAGTGTATTCTGCTAGGCTCTTCTGTGTCCAGCAGATGTGGTCTCGGCACGTTAGTTTGAGCTATGGTACGTTTGGTTTTGTTACGTGTCGTGAGGTTAGGGCATGACAGCTATGACTTTTCCTTGCCATGCCGTGAGCTTCTGCTCTCTGCTGTGGTCTAGTATGTCCTGCTTGGCTCGGCGGAGGCCAGCAATGGTGACTTCGGCACGTTACGCTGTGTTATATTACGGTTGGTTATGTTAAGTTTGGCTAGGGTAGGAGAGGATAGCTTTGACTTTTGCGCTGTACACTGATATTCGGCGGATTTCTGCTTTCTACTTTGCTGTAGTATGCTCTGCTCGAATGTGGGGTTGACGGCAATAGTGGACGTGAAACGATAGACTGAGATATGTTACGTTTGGTTAGGTTAAGCTTGGTTAGGTTTGGTTAGGATGGTTTTGACTTTTCTGCTTTACACAGCCGTGCTATGGACTTCTGCGGTCTACTCTACTCTAACATACTATGTTTGGCGATGGGGAGGCCTGCAATAGTGGTCTAGGTACGTTATGCTGTGTTAGGGTACGTTCGTTTATGGTACGTTTGGTTAGATTAGGAAAGGATAACACTGACTTTGCGCTCTACAATGTCATTGGGTGGATTTCTGCGCCCTACATTGCTCTACTATACTCTGCTCGATTCTCGGGAGGCCAGCAATAGAGGTCGTGGAGAGATAGGTTAAGTTACGTATGGTCAGTTTGGGTTATGTCATGTTTGGCTAGGACGACTTTGACTATTGTGCAATATACTGCCATTCGGTGGATTTCTGCATTCTAGCGTGCTCTAATATGTTCTGCTCGTTTCTGGGGAGAGCAGGAATAGTTTTGCGAGCTCGTTACGTTTAGCTACACTACGGTTGGTTGGGTTAGGGATGGTTGTGTTTTGTAAAGATTGCTTTGGCTTTTGTGCTGTACGCTGCCATCGTTGTGCTACTGCGCTCTGTGGTGCTCTAGTGAGTTTTGCTTGGCTCGGCGGAGGAAGGCATTTGTGGTCTCGGGACGCTACGCTTATTTAGGCTACGTTCGGTTATGTTAAGCTTGGTATGGTTAGGATAGGGTAGCTTCGACTATTACGATATTCTCTCAGATCCTCTGGAATCCTGCGCTCCACATTGCTCTACTATTCTCGGCTCGGCACGCGGGAGTCCAGCCACAGTGGTCGTGGCACGTTAGTTTGTGCCAGGTTACGTTTGGTTCTGTTACGTTTTGTTTGGTTAC
>NW_016939902.1:0-3416 GCF_001483705.2 Eufriesea mexicana | reverse complement strand
CTGCGTTCAGCGGAATTTAAAACTACCCTGTCCAAGCTTAGCCAGATCCAACGTAATCGAACGAAGCCTCACTCATCGTAACGTGCCTATACCACTATAGCTGGCATTTGCAGAGCCAAAATAAAAGCATTAGAGCACTGCAGATGGCAGAAATCCACATAACAGCAGCCTATAGCACTAGAGTCAAATCTACCTTCTCATGACTTAGGCATCCGTAGCATAACAGAACGTAACCTGCCCCTACCCATCGTGCCGCGATCACTATTCTGGCCTGCCCGGATTCAAGCTGAACACATTAGTGAACAGTTGAACGCAGACATCCACATAATCGCAGTGTATATCAGAAAAGTCAAAGCTATCCAAGCCAATGCCGAACCAACACAACATACATAAACAAAGCTTGACTCAAACTAACGTATCGAGGCCGCTATTTTTGCCCTCCCGATAGCCAAGCAGGACATACTAGAGCAGAGTAGAAAGCAGAAGCCCAACGAATATCACTGCACAGCACAAAAGTTGAAGTAACCGTTACCATACTTAGCCGACCCCCCACCCATCCCTTTTCGATCGTAACGTGCCTAAACATATGGTGCAGAGACCACTATTGCTGGCCTTCCCGAAGCCAAGCAGAAGGCCTTAGTGCATTGTATGCCGCAGAAATCCACCTAACAGCAGACTATAGCGCTAAAGTCAAAACTATTCTCTCCTAACCTAACCAATCGTAACATAAACACACGCAGCCTAGCTCAACCTAACGTACCGAGACCGCTATTTCTGCCCTCCTCGGAGCCAGGCAGGTCATACTATAACCCAGCGGAGCGCAGAAATTCACCGTAAAGCAGTGTAAACCAAAAAAGTGAAATAAACACTGACCAAGCTTTGCCTAACCCAACATAGCCGAACGTAGCTTGACCCATATAACGCGCCGAGAACAGCATTGCCGGCCTTCCCAGAGGCGAGCACAAAATATTAGGACACTGTAGGTCGCAGACACCTACCTAATCGCAAACCATAGCACTAAAGTCAAAGCTACCCTCTCCTAACATATCCAAACGTTACATAACCGAAAGTAACACAGCTCAGCCCAACGTACCGCGACAACTATTACTGGCCTCCACTAAGCCAAGCAGAACGCATTAGTGGGAAGCAGAACGCAGAAATCCATATAATTGCAGTGTATGTCATAGAAGTCAAAGCTACCCAAACCTAACCCAAACCAATGCACCATAAACCAACATAGCCCAACTGAAGCCAACGTGCCGAGACGGCTATAGCCGCATTCCCCAGAGCCAAGCAGGAGTTACTAGAGTGCAGTGGACCGCAGGAATCCACCGTACAGCAGTGTACAGAACGAAAGTTAAAGCTACGCTAACCAAACTTGGGCTAACCCAATCTAACTGAACGTAACGTGAATCAGCATAACATGCTGAGAGCATTACTGCTGGCCTTCCTAATGCCAAACTGAACAGGTTAGAGCAGTGTAGGGCGCAGAGATCCTCCTGATAGCAGACTATAGCGTTAATGTCAAAGCTACCCTCTCGTCACTTAACAAATCATAACATAACAAGACCTAACATAACTCAACCTAACTCGCCGAAACCACTACTGCCGGCCTCCCCTGAATCAAGCAGAACACGATAGTGGAGACCAGAACGCAGAAATCCATATAATTGCAGTGTATATCAGAGAAGTCAAAGCTACCCAAACCAAACACAAACAAACCGAACGTAGCCAAATATAGCTTAACTCAGCCTAACGCGCCGAGACTGCTATTGCTGCCCTCCCCAGATGCAAGCTGGACATACTATAGCGCAGTAGAGCGCAGAAATCCACCCAATAGCGGTGTACAGCACAAAAGTAAAAGCCGTCCTGAACAAACATAGCCTAACCCAACATAACCGAACGTAACGGGACTCAACATATAGTGCCGAGACCACTATTGCTTGCCTTCCCAGAGGCAAGCACAAAATATTGGGCCACAGTAGGGTGCAGATTCCAGATGGCACTAAAGTAAAAGCTGTCCTCTTCTAACCTATCCAAACGTTACATAACTGAACGTAACCTAATTCGAACCAACGAACCGCGACAGATGTTCCTGACCTCCACTGAGCCCAGCAGAACGCATTAGTGGGGAGTAGAACGCAGAAAGCCATATAATTGCAGTGTACGTCAGGGAAGCCAAAGCTACCGAAGCCTAACCGAATCCAGCAGAACATAATCAAAAGAAGGCTAACTCAACTAAATTAGCCGAGAACGCTATTGCTGCCCAAACCAGAGACAAGCCGGAAATACTGGAGCACAGTAGATGGCAGAATTCCACCGGAAAGCAGTGTGCAGCACAAAAGTTGATGCTACCCTAACCATACATAGCCTAATCCTGCAAAACCTAACGTAACATAACACACCTCAATGTGCGGAGGCCATTATTAGTAGCCCTCCGTGTGCCAAGCTGAAAATAATAGAGCATTGTGGGGCGCAGGAACTCGCCTGATAACAGAATATAGCCCAAAGTCGGAGCTATCCTCTCCTAACCTAACTAATCGTAACACAGCCAGAGGAAACCTAACACAAACTGATGTGCCGCGGCCACGATTGCTGGCCGCCACAGTGCCAAGCTGAAGATATTAGGGCATTGTGGGGCGCAGAAATGCACCTAACAACGTACTATAGCATTAAAATCAAAGCTATCCTCGAATAGCATAACCAATGGTAACATTACCAAACGTAACCTAACTCAACTTAACGTGCCGCGGCCACAATTGCTGGCCTCCGCAGAGCCAAGCTGGAGATATTAAAGCACTGCAGGACGCCGAGATCCACCCAATAGCAGACTATAGCTCTAAAGTAGAAGGTGTCCTCTCCTAACGTAGCCAAACGTAACAAAACAGAACGTAACATATCTCAGCCTATCGTGCCGCGATCACAAATTCTGGCATCCCCAGAGCCGAGCAGAACGCATTAGTGGAGAGTAGAACGTAGAAATCCATGTAACCGCTGTGCATTTCAGGAAAGTCAAAGCAACCCGAACCTAACCCAAACAAACGGAACACAAGCAAACATAACCTAACTCAACCTAACTTGCCGAGAACGATATAGCTGCCCTCCACAGAGACAAGCAGGAAGTACCGGAGCATATTAGAGAGCAGAAGTTTACCGTACAGCTGTGTGCAGCAGAAAAGTTAAAGCTATCCTAACCAAATCCTAACCCAACCTAAGCGGACGCAACAAGATACAGCACAACGTGCCGGGACCACTATTTCTTTCCTTAACAGAGCCAACCTGGAAACATTAGAGAAGTGTAGGGAGCTGGTATCCAACCCACAGAAGGCTATCGCACAAAGCTCAAGGCTACGCTCTCCGAATGTACGCAATCGTAACATAACCAAACGTAAGCTAGTTCAACCTAACGCGCCGCC
>NW_016939901.1:6605-8301 GCF_001483705.2 Eufriesea mexicana | reverse complement strand
CCGTTCCCTAACATAACCAAACGTAACATGGCATAACCTAACCTGACGTGACCGCTGTTGCTGGCCTCCGCTGAGACAAGCAGATGCTAGTAGACCAATGCACGGCGCGGATATCTACCGTACAGCAGTGTGAAGCGCAGGAGTCAGTGCTATCCCTGCCAAACCCAGCGCAATCTAACCCAACCAAACGTAATCCAACGCAACTTGTCGTGCCGCGACCACCATTCCTGGCCTCCCAGGGCCATACAGAAGATATTAGAGGCGAGTAGGGCAAGGAAATTGGTAAAACCGCTGTGCAGGGCAGAAGAATCAAAACTATACTGACCTTACCCACGCTAACATAAACTAGCCAAACGCAACCTAACTCCAACTATCCTGCGACGACCGCCATTGCTGGCGTCCCCAGAGTCGAGTAGGGTATAGTACAGCAACGAAAAGCCGAAAAGTCCACCGAATAGCAGTGTACAGCGCGAAAGTTATAGTTGACCTATACTAACCTAACGAAACGTAACAAGAGCAAACGTAACCTAACTCAACATAACGCGCCGCGGCCGAAATTTCTGGTGTCCCCAGAGAAAAGCAGATAACATTACACCAACGTACAGTACAGAAATCCACCGAATTGAATAGGACATCTCGAATGTCAAAGCTATCCTGGAAAAACACGACCAAACATAGCATAAACGAACGTAACCTGAAACAACCTAATGTACCTAGACCTCCGTTGCTGATCTGTCCAGAGCAAAGCTGAACATATTAGAGGACAGTGCAGCACAGAAAACCTCCGAATAGCAGTTTATAGCAGAGAAGACAACGCCATCCTAACCAAACGAAACCTGACCTAACCTAACCAGACGTAGCCTATCAAAAACTATCGTGCAACGATCTCCATTGCTGGCCTCCCCAGAGTCGAGTAGAGTGTAGTAAAGCAACGGTGAGCCCGGGAATCCTCCGAATAGCAGTGTACAGCACAAGAGTCAAAGTTACCCTGTCTTACCCTAACCAAACGTAAGATATCCAAACCTGACCTAACAATACATAACGTGCCTAGGCCACTACCCCTGGCCACCCCATCGCCTAGAAGAACACGTTAGAGGTGAGTGGGTCGCTGAAGTCAATGGAATGGCAGTGAATGGCAGAGTGGTCAGAGCTACCAGAACCTAACCCATGCTAACATAATCTAACCGAACCTAACGTAAGAAAACCTAGCGAAACACGGCCACTATCTCTGGCCTCGCCAGAGCAAAGCAGTGCAAATTAGAGCACAACATAATGCAGGAATCCACCGAGTAACAGTGCATGGAACGAAAGTCAAAGCTATCCTAACCAAACCTGGGCTAACCTAACCTATCCGAACCTAACCTAACTCAAACTAACGTTCGACGGCCGCTGTTGCTGGCATCACGAGAGTCGAGCGGTGCATACTAGATCAATGTAAAGTGCAGCAATCAACCGAATAGCACTGTATAGCACAAAAGTCCCAGCTATCCCATCCCAAACTGGCCAATGGTAGCATAGCCAAACGGAACATGACCCTGTCAAACGTGCCGAGACCACCACTGCTTGCCTCCCCATTCCCAAGCAGATTATATTACAGCACAGTAGAGCTAAGAGGTCCATCGAGTAGCGGTGTATAGCACAAATGTCAATGCCATCCTAACCAAACATGACATAACCTACCATAACAAAACGTAAG
>NW_016939901.1:0-4919 GCF_001483705.2 Eufriesea mexicana | reverse complement strand
AGCGAACAAAAAATCGCAAACGGACATAGAATAGCAGTGCTTAGCACAAAAGTCGAAGCTACCCTATTCTAACCTAACCAATCGTATCATAAGCAGACGTAACGAACCCCAGGCATCACGAGAGCTAAGCAGAGTATAGCAGAGCCATATAGGATTCTGCAATCGTCCGAATAGCAGTGCACCCGAAAATAGGAGGGGATATCCTAATCTTACCTGACCTAACCTAACTAAATCGAACGTAACCAAACCTAACATAACGACCGCAGCCCACAGCTGCTGGCCTCCCCTTCGTCAAATGGGTCACACTGGAGGTGGGTTGAAAGCAGAGGTCCATAGAAGGGCAATGTATAGCATGAACGTCAGAGATATGCTAAACAAGCCCAAACAAGCCTAACCTAACCAAACGTAACCTATCCCAACCTGACGCGCCGCGACCACCGTTTCAAGCATTCTCAGACCAAAGCAGGGAATACTAGATCGCAGTAGAGAGCAGAAATCCACCTAATAGCAGTATATAGCGCAAAAGACAAAGCTATGCTCTCCTAACCTAACCAAACGTAACGTAACCAAGCGCAACCTATCTCAGACTAACCAGCCGAGACCAATACGGCTAGCCTCCCGAGAGCCAAACAGAATATACTAGAACAAAGCAGAGCGCAGAAATTCACCGAATAGCGGTGTATAGCATAGAAGTCAAAGCCATCCTGACCAAACTTTGCTGAACCTAACCAAACCGAACGTGACATATCGCAACCAAATGAGCCACGACCGCTATTGCTGGACTCCACAGGTTCAAGCAAGCGCTATTAGAGCAATGCAGTTCACAGATATCGGCCGAAGAGCAGCCTACAGCGCAAAAGACGAGGCTATCATAACCAAACATGTCCAGAACTATCCCAGCCAACCGTAACGTAGCTCAACATAGCGTAACGAGACCACACTTGCTGGCCTTCCCAGAGCCAATCAAAACATACTACAACACAGTAGAGCGCAGCATTCCGCGGCACTGCAGTGTGCGGCTCAAAAGTCAAAGATATCCAAACCTAACATCTCCTATCCTAGCCAAGCCAAGCGTATCATTGCTGAAAATTTCGTGCCGAGAATAATATTGCTGGCCTCCCCTGAGACAATCTGTGCACATTAGAGCAATGTAGAGCGTAGAAATTCTACGAATAGCGGTATAAAGCTCAAATGTTAAAGCAATCCCACCCTAACTTAACCAATCGTAAGATAAGCTGACGTAACGTGATACAAGCTGACGTGCCACGAAAGCCATTGCTGGCCACACAAGAGCTAAGCAGAATATATGAGAGCAATTTAGGACGCTGGAATAGTCCGAATAGTAGTGTACAGCAAAAAATAAGAATTATCCTGACCAAATCTGACCTTACCAGGCCTAATCAAACGTAACCATACCCAACCCGACGTACCTAGTCCACAATTGCTGGCCTTCCCATCGCCAACCGGGGCACATTAGAGGTGAGTAGAACGCAGATGTCCATAGAATGGCAGTGTATAGAACGAATGTCAGAAATATCATAACCAAGCCAAAGCAAACCTTACCTAACCGAACATAACCTACCTCAACTTAACGAGCGGCGGCCACCATTTCAAGCATGGCCATATCGAAGCAGGGAAACTTAGATATCAGTAGAACGCAGAAACCCACCGAAATCAGTGTATACCGAAAAAGTCAAAGATATCCATTCCTAACCTAAGCCAATGTAACCTAGATGAACGCAGCGTATCTGAATCTAACGTGCCAAGACCACTACTGCTGCTCTCCCCAGCACCATTCAGAGCGTATTAGAGAACAGAAGAGCGCAAAAGTCCATGGAAAAGCAGTGTGTAGCGCAAAAGTCAAAGCTATCCTAACCTAACACAGCGTAATCTAACCTAGCCGAACGTAATATAACAAAACTCAACGTGCTGCGGCCACTACTGCTGGCCTCCCAGAGACAAGCAGACGCTAGAAGAGCAATGCATTCCACAAGTATAGACCGAATAGCAGTGTATAGCACAAAAGTCAAAGATATTCTAACCAAACTTATTCGAAACTAGCCAAGCCATGAGTAACATGACCCAAACATGCGCGGCGAAACCACCATTGCTGGCGTCCCCAGAGTAAAGAGAACATACTAGGGCGCAGTAGAGCGCAGAAGTTCAACGTATGGCAGTGTATAGCGCATAGGTCAACGCCACCATATCCTAACCTAACCTAACGTAACGCAAGCAAACGTAGCCTAACTCTACCTAACGTTCAGAGACCTCTATTGCTGCCCTTCTCAGAGCCAAGCAGAACAGATTAGAAGAGACTGGAGCGCAGATGTCCACAAAATCGCAGTGCAAAGCACAATAGTCGAAGCATCAAAATCCTAACATAGCCAAACGTAACATAACCGAACGCAGCTTAACTCAATCTAACGCGACGAGACCACTGCTGCTTGCCTCTCCAAAGCCAAGCAGATCATACTAGAGCACAGTAGAGCGCAGAAGTCCACCGAAAAGCAGTCTATACCACGACAGTCAAAGCAATCCAAACCAAACACAAGCTAACATAACCACACCGAACCTAGCCTAATTCAGCTTATCGTACCGAGACAACTATTACTGGACTCCCGCGGATCGAGCAGGGTATAGTAGAGCAATGTAGAGCGTGGAAATCCTCCGTACTGCGGTGTGTAGCACAAGAGTCAAATCTACCCCATCCTAACCTGATCTATCCCAGCACTATCAAACGTAGCCAAACTCAACCTAACGTGCCGCGACCAGTATTGCTGTCCGCGACAGAGCCTAGGAGGGCATAGTAGAGGAGAGTAGAGCGCAGAAATCTATAGAATCGCAGTGTACAGCAGAAAAGTGAAAGATATCCGAACGTAATCCAAACAAACGTAACCTAGCATAACGTAGCCAAACGCAGCGTAACGTGCCGCCACCACTATTTCCGGCCTCCAGAGGGACTAGCAGACTAGAGTAGGGCAAAGTTGTAGGCAGGAAACCACCGAACGCCTGCGTGCAGCACGAAAGTCAAAGCTACCCTAACCATACATAACGTAAATTAACATAACCAAACATAACCTAACACAACCTAACGCGCCATACCACAATTGCTGACCTCACAAGACAGAAGCAGAGCATACTAGAGCACAGGAGAGCGCAGAAATCCGCCGCGCTGATGTGCAAGGCGCAAAGGTCAAAGATATCCTAACTTAACCTGACAAAACTTAATCCAGACAAACGACGCCTAACTCAGCCTAACGTGTCGAGACCACTACTCCTGGCATCCCCAGCGCCAGGCAGAGTATATTAGAGCACAGTACAGGCCAGAAATCCACCGACTAGCAGTGCACGGCACAGAAGTCAAAGCTAACCTTTCCGAACCTAACCAAGCGTAACCTCACCAAACGCAGCCTAACTCAACCTAACGAGCAGAAACGGCTATTGCTGGCATTGCCAGGATCAGGAGGAACATATTGTTGCACAGTTGGGGGTTTGAAATCCACCGAATAGCTGTGTATAGCACAAAAGTCAAAGATATCCTGACCTAATCTAACCAATCGTAGAACAACTGAACGTAACGTGATGAAACCTCAATTTGTGACCTCCACAGAGCCAAGCAGAACATATTAGAGCGCCGTATTGCGCAGATATCCACGGAAACGCGGTGTGTTACACAAAACTCACAGCCATCCTCATTAATCGTAACCTAACCCAACCTAACCGAGCGTATGAGCACAGTAGAGCGCAGAAGTCCGCCGAAAAGCAGTCTATACCACGACAGTCAAAGCAATCCAAACCAAACACAAGCTAACATAACCACACCGAACCTAGCCTAATTCAGCTTATCGTACCGAGACAACTATTACTGGCCTCCCGCGGATCGAGCAGAGTATAATAGAGCAATGTAGAGCGTGGAAATCCTCCGTACTGCGGTGTATAGCAAAAGAGTCAAATCTACCCCATCCTAACCTGATCTATCCCAGCACTATCAAACGTAGCCAAACTCAACCTAACGTGCCGCGACCAGTATTGCTGTCCGCGACAGAGCCTAGGAGGGCATAGTAGAGGAGAGTAGAGCGCAGAAATCTATAGAATCGCAGTGTACAGCAGAAAAGTGAAAGATATCCGAACGTAATCCAAACAAACGTAACCTAGCATAACGTAGCCAAACGCAGCGTAACGTGCCGCCACCACTATTTCCGGCCTCCAGAGGGACTAGCAGACTAGAGTAGGGCAAAGTTGTAGGCAGGAAACCACCGAACGCCTGCGTGCAGCACGAAAGTCAAAGCTACCCTAACCATACATAAGGTAAATTAACATAACCAAACGTAACCTAGCACAACCTAACGCGCCATACCACAATTGCTGACCCCACAAGACAGAAGCAGAGCATACTAGAGCACAGGAGAGCGCAGAAATCCGCCGCGCTGATGTGCAAGGCGCAAAGGTCAAAGATATCCTAACTTAACCTGACAAAACTTAATCCAGACAAACGACGCCTAACTCAGCCTAACGTGTCGAGACCACTACTCCTGGCATCCCCAGCGCCAGGCAGAGTATATTAGAGCACAGTACAGGCCAGAAATCCACCGACTAGCAGTGCACGGCACAGAAGTCAAAGCTAACCTTTCCGAACCTAACCAAGCGTAACCTCACCAAACGCAGCCTAACTCAACCTAACGAGCCGAAACGGCTATTGCTGGCATTGCCAGGATCAGGAGGAGCATATTGTAGCACAGTTCGGGGTTTGAAATCCACCGAATAGCTGTGTATAGCACAAAAGTCAAAGATATCCTGACCTAATCTAACCAATCGTAGAACAACTGAACGTAACGTGATGAAACCTCAATTTGTGACCTCCACAGAGCCAAGCAGAACATATTAGAGCGCCGTATTGCGCAGATATCCACGGAAACGCG
>NW_016939900.1:1208-1594 GCF_001483705.2 Eufriesea mexicana | reverse complement strand
ATTGGCATGCTATAGGCATTGCAATGCGATAGATTCTGAATGGAAAATTCAGTTTTATTGACATTTTCGGCTAATATCGTGGTGAGCTAATTTTGTTCAATAAATAAGGAGGAAGGATGCTATTGACATGCTATAGCCATGGCAATGCTATAGAATCTGACCGGAAAATTCAATTTTATTGACATTATCGAATAATATCGTGGTGAGGTAATTTTGTTGCGTAAATAAGGAGGAAAGATGCTATGGGCACGATATAGCCATATCAGTACTATAGAATCTGAATGGAAAATTCAATTTCATTGACATTTTCGACTAACATCGTGGTGAGCTCATTTTGTTGCATAAACAAGGAGGAAATATTCTACTGGCATGCTATAGCTATTGCA
>NW_016939900.1:0-1063 GCF_001483705.2 Eufriesea mexicana | reverse complement strand
CCATTGCAATGAAATCGAATTTGGAAGAAAAATTCAATTTTATTGGCATTATCGACTAATATCGTGGAGAGCTGGTTTTGTTGCATAAATAAGGAGGAAAGATTCTATTGGCCTGCTATAGCCATTGCAATGCGATGTAACCTGAATGGAAAATTCAGTTTTATTGACATTCTCGACTAATATCGTGGTGAGCTAATTTTGTTCAATAAATAGGGAGGAAAGATTCTATTGGCATGCTGTAGCCACTTCAATGCGATAGAATCTGACTGGAAAATTCAGTTCTATTGACATTTTCGAATAATATCGTTGTGAGCAATTTTTGTTGAATAAATAAGGAGGAAAGATTCTATTGGCATGCTGTAGCCACTTCAATGCGATAGAATCTGACTGGAAAATTCAGTTCTATTGACATTTTCGAATAATATCGTTGTGAGCAATTTTTGTTGAATAAATAAGGAGGAAAGATTCTATTGGCATGCTGTAGCCACTTCAATGCGATAGAATCTGACTGGAAAATTCAGTTCTATTGACATTTTCGAATAATATCGTTGTGAGCAATTTTTGTTGAATAAATAAGGAGGAAAGATTCTATTGGCATGCTGTAGCCACTGCAATGCTGTAGAATCTGATCTGAAAATTCAATTTCATTGACATTCTCGAATAATATCGTGGTGAGCTCATTTTCATCCATAAATAAGGAGGAATGATTCTATTGGCATGCTATTGCCATTGCAATGCTATAGAACCTGTCCTGAACATTCCATTTTATTGACATTCTCGTCAAATATCGTGGTGAGCTAATTTTCTTGCATAAATAAAGAGGAAAGATTCTATTGGCATGCTATAGGCATTGCAATGAGGTTGAATCTGACTGGAAAATTCAGTTTTATTGAAATTTTCGACTAATATCGTGGTGAGCTAATTTTGTTCAATAAATAAGGAGGAAAGATTCTATTGGCATGCTATAGCCATTGCAATGCGATAGAATCGGCCTGGAAAGTACAATTTTATTGTCACTTTTGACTAATATCGTGGTGAGCTTATTTCCTTGCATGAATAAGGG
>NW_016939899.1:0-606 GCF_001483705.2 Eufriesea mexicana | reverse complement strand
CAAACATCAAAGCTGTCATATCCGAATCCGTCCAAACGTAATATAACCGCACGCAACATAACTCAACTTAGCGCGCCGAAACCACCATTGCTGGACTCCACAGAGCGAAGCAGGATATGCTGGAGCTCAGTAGAGCGCAGCGAGCCACCGAATGGCAGTTTATAGAACAATAGTCAAGGATACCCTAACCTAACAAGACCTAACTTAACCTAACCAAACGTAGAATGACAAAAAGTAAGGAGACGAGATATCTATTGCTGGCGTCCACAGATCCAAGCAGAGCATATTAGCGGTCAGTGGTGCGCAGAAATCCACCGAATGCAGTGTATAGCACAAAAGTCAGATCCATTCTATGCTAACCTAACCAAACGTACATTACCAAACGTAACATGACTCAGCCTAGTGTGCCGATTCCACCATTGCTGGCCTCCGCAGGGCAAAGCAGAATATACTGGAGGTGTAGAAATCGACCGCATTGCAGTGAATAGCACAAAGGGCGAATGTATCCTGCCAAAACCTAACCTAACCAAACTCGACCAAACAAAACGTAGCTCAACGTAACGTGCCACGATCACTACTGCTTGCGTCGCCAGAGACAAGCGCAAT
>NW_016939898.1:0-218 GCF_001483705.2 Eufriesea mexicana | reverse complement strand
CAGTCATCTACTTGCCAGAGAATAGGTCTACTCAAAATCTATATGCTGTTATAGCTTGGTGAAGAGAACGCTTAACGTCTTCTATCCCGTGGCAAGTGAAGCCATCTACTTACCAGAGAATAGGTCTATTCAAAATACATAACATGCTGGAGCTAGGTGAATAGATCGCCTAACGCCTTCAGCCCAATGGCAAGTACTGCCATCTACTTGCCAGAGGA
>NW_016939897.1:0-972 GCF_001483705.2 Eufriesea mexicana | reverse complement strand
AATTATGCCGTCCAGATTCTATAGCACTGCAGTGGCTGTAGCTCGCCAAGATAATCTTTCCTCGTTATTTACGCAGGGAAGATAGCACGCCACAGTATTAGTCGAAAATGTCAATGAAATTGAATTTTCCAGCCAGATTCTGCGGCCTTGCAATGTATATAGTACGCCAATAGGATCTTTCTTCCTTATTCATGCAATAAAGTTAGCTCGCCACGATATTAGAAGAAAATGTTAAAAAAATATGCATTTTCCAGCCAGATTCTATGGTATTGCAGTGGCTATTGGACTCCAGGAGAATCTTTCCTATTTCTTGATGCAAGAAAGTAAGCTCATCCCGATATTAGTCGAAAATGTCAGTAAAATATTATTTTCCGGACAGATTCTATATCATTCCAATGGCTATAGCACGCCATTAGAATCTTAAATCCTTATTTATGCAAGAAAGTTAGCTCACCACTATATTAGACGAAATGTCAAAGAAATTGTATTTTCCAGCCAGATTCTATAGCTTTGCGACGCCTATAGGACGCCAATAGAATCTATCCTCCACATTTATGCAAAAAAGATAGCTCACAACGACACTAGACGAAAATGCGAATAAAATCAATTTTCTGGGCAGATTCTATGGCATTGCAAGGTTATAGCACGCCAATTGAATCTTTCCGCCTTATTTATGCAACAAAGTAGCTTAGTATGGTATTAGTCGAAGATATCAATAAAATTTAATTTTCGAGCCAGATTCTATAGCATACCAACGGCCATAGCACGCCAATAGATTATTTCCTCCTTATTTATGCTAGAAAGTTAACTCAACACAGTATTAGTAGAAAATGTCAATAAAATTATATTATCCAGCCAGATCCTATAGCATTGCAGTGGCTATAGCTCGCCAATGGAATCATTCCCACTTATTTATGCAAGAAAGTCATCTCGCCTCGATATGAGAAGAAAATGTTAATCAAATTGCATTTT
>NW_016939896.1:0-396 GCF_001483705.2 Eufriesea mexicana | reverse complement strand
GAGTACACAAGAAAGCAGAAATCCACCAAATGTCTGTATATACCGCAAAAGTCATGGGTATCGACGCCTAACCAAACCAAACGTAACATATGTGTACGTAACGTATCTGAACCTGACGCGCAGGGTTCACCATTGCTGACCTCCGCAGAGCCAAGGAGATATACCAGAGCGCAGTACAGCGCAGAAATCCACGGGATTGCAGTGCATAGCACAAGAGTGAAAGGTACAATAGACCAACTTGACCTAGCCCAACCTACCCGAACATAGTGTAACTCAACATAGCGTGACGTGACCGATTTTTCAGGTCTCCTCAGAGCTAAGCAGAACACGCTGGAGCACAGTACAAAACAGAAATCCCCCAAATAGCAGTTTACGGCACAAAGATAGAGGCTATCG
>NW_016939895.1:0-566 GCF_001483705.2 Eufriesea mexicana | reverse complement strand
ACAGAGATATTTAAAATTCCGTGTACGGTAGTTGGTGTATCCGCCAATAGAGCACTGTTCCCGTTGGATTAATCGGTTGAGGGATGATTCTGATTCCATAGCAATTCTAGAATCCCAGTGGACGTACCCAATGTTGGTAGAGACATTAACAATTGATATTAACAATTGACAGTAGGGTACTGAGGACAGCCTTCGCCATAGTACTGTAGCCGTTGGAATAATTTTATCACTGATGATATAAATACCTCAGCCATTCTAGAATAATCAGTGCATAGGGCGGTAGCGGCGTGGGATATTGCACAACTGACAGGACAGTACGGTACCCAGTACATACACCGAAACAGCTTTGTAGCCGATTGACTATGCTGTATTGTGACGATTTAGGTCTTCTAGCAAACCTGCGGTGACTAATCACAGATCAATTATATCTCAAGCCATTAACAATTGTCATAGACGTATTGGGTACAGCCATCATCACAGTGATGTAATTGTTGGATTAATTAGACCACTAATGGTATACGTTCTGCAGCATTTCCAGAATAGTCAATGAAAGTACGGATATGGCT
>NW_016939894.1:0-1320 GCF_001483705.2 Eufriesea mexicana | reverse complement strand
TCAAGTTTGGTTGTGATAGCTTTGACTTTCGTGTTGTACACTGCTATTTGGTGGATTCCTGTGGTTTGCTGTGCTCTTTCTGCTATTTGGTGGATTCCTGTGTTTTGCTGTGCTCTACTACATTCTGCTTGGCTCAGGGGAGGCCAGGAGCCCTGGTCGTGGCGCGTCTTGGTGAGCTATGCTGCGTTCGGTTAGATTAGGTTAGGTCAGGTTTAGTTAAGATATCTTCAACTTTTGCGTTATACACTGCGGCTCGGTGGATTTCTGCGCTCTACATTTCTCTATTGCGCTCTGCTCGGCTCTGGGGGCGCTAGCAATAGTGGCCGTGGCACGTTAGTTTGTGTTATGTTCAGATTGGTTAGATTAGGTTAGGCTCGTTTGGTTAGGATGGCTTCTACTTTCGTGCCATTCACTGTTACTTGGTGTATATCTATGATCGACTGTGCTCAACTGCAATCTGCTTGTCTCTCTGCAGGCCAGCAGTAGTGGTCTCTCCAAGTTAGGTTGAGTTATTTTACGTTTGGACATGTCGCGTTTGGCTAGGTTATGATAGGCTACATTGACTTTTGTGCCCAACACTCCTATTCGGTGGATTTCTGTTATCAACTGTGCTCAACTGCATGCTGCTTCTCCCCAGGGAGGTCTGGAGCAGTGGTCGCGGCACGTCATGCTGGGCTACGCTGTGTTAGGTTGGGCTAGATTATGTCAGGTTACGTTAGGGTACCTTTGGCTACTGTGCTATTCACAGGAATGCAGTGGACCTCTGCGCACCGGTGTGTTGTAGTACATTCTGCATGCCTCTGTGGATATCAGCTACGGTGTTCTCGTCATGTCAGGTTGGGCTTAGTTACGTTAGGATGTGTTACGTTTGGCTAAGCTAGTATAGTCTAATTTGACTTCTGCGCTATTCACTGCTACTCCTTGGATTTCTGCGTTGTAATGTGCTATAATCTGTTCTGCTTGGCTCTGAGCATGCCAGAAATATTGGCCTCGCCGCGTCAATTCCCAGTTACGCTGCGTTTGGATAGGTTAAGTAAAGTCAGGTTAGGTAAAGGTATGTCCGACCTTTGTACAATTCACTGCCATCCGCGCATTTCTGCGCTTTCCTGCGCGCTAATGTGCTCTAGAATGTCCTGCTTAGCTCTGGGGTGGCCAGCAATAGTTGTCTCGGCACGTTAGGTTAAGCCATGCTACGTTCGATATGTTACGTTTGGCGAGATAATGATAGGATAGTTCAGAGTTTAGTGCCATACACTTCCTTCCGCGGACTTCTGCGCTCTACTGTGTTCCAATATGTCCTGCTTCGCTCTGGGGAGGCCA
>NW_016939893.1:0-1769 GCF_001483705.2 Eufriesea mexicana | reverse complement strand
ACACACTGCTATTTGACGGTTATCTGCGTTCTACTCTCCACTAATGTATTCTGCTTGGCTCTGTGGTGGCCAGCAATAGTGGTCGCGACACGTTAGGTTGAGTTAGGTTACGTTTGGTTATGATACGATTGGTAATGCTAGGAGAGGACAACGTTGGCTTTAGTGCTCTACTCAGCTATTAGGTGAATTTCTGCTCCCTACAGTGTTCTAATGTTTTCAGCTTGGCTCTGTGAAGGCCAGGAATAGTGGTCTAGGCACGTTAGATTGAGTCATGTTACGTTCGGTTTGGTTGGGTTTGCCTAAGTTTGGTCAGGATAGTTTTAACGTTTGTGCAGTACGTCGCTGTTCGGAAAATATCGGCGTTCTGCTGTGCTATATTAGGTCCTGCTTGGATCTTGGGAGGGCAGCAATAACGGTCTCGTCCCGTTAGGTTGAGTTTGGCTATATTCGTTTATCTTCTGTTGGCTTCTGTTAGGCTTGGATAGCTTCCACAATCCTGATGTACTCTGCGACGATATGTATTTTTGAGCTCCACTCTCAGCTAATGTGTTCTGCTTGGCTATGTGGAGCCCAGCAATAGTGGTCGGGGCACGTTAGGTTCTTGCTATGCCACGTTTTGTCAAGTTGCGATTGTTTAGGTTAGGAGAGGATAGCTTTGACTTTAGTGATATAGCCCGCTATTAGGTGGATTTCTGCGCCCTAGAGTGCACTATTATATTCTGCTTGGCTCTGGGAAGGCAAGAAATAGTGGTCTTGGCGCGTTAGGTTGTGTCATGTTACGATTGGCTAGGTTAGGAGAGGGTAGCTTTGACCTCAGTGATATAGTCTGTTACTAGGTGGATTTCTGCGCCTCACAGTGTTCTCTTATTTTCGGCTTGGCACTGGGAAGGCTACAAATTGTGGTCTCAGCACGTTATGGTGATTCTGGTTACGTGCGGTTATGTAGGGCAATGCTAAGATTGGTTAGGGTAGCTTTTACTTCCGCGCTGTGCACTGCTATTCGGTGGATTTCTGCGCCGTAATGTGCTTTAGTATGCCCTCCTTGGCTCAGTGTAGGATGCCCTCCTTGGCTCTGTGGAGGGCAGGAATAGCGTTGTCGGCACGATAGTTTGAGTTTGGCTATATTTGGATGTGTTCTGTTTGTTTGGGTTTTGTTTGGGTGGCTTTGATGTTTCCTTGATTGGTTAGGGTAGCTTTAACTTCCGCGCTGTGCACTGCTATTCGGTGGATTTCTGCGCCGTAATGTGCTTTAGTATGCCCTCCTTGGCTCTGTGGAGGGCAGGAATAGCGTTGTCGGCACGATAGTTTGAGTTTGGCTATGTTTGGATGTGTTCTGTTTGTTTGGGTTTTGTTTGGGTGGCTTTGACGTTTCCGATATGCACTGCTATTCCATGGGTTTCTGCATTCTACTCTCCACTAATGTGATTTGCTTGGCCCTGGGGAAACCGGCATTTGTGATCGCGGCACGATATGCTGTGTTAGGTTAGGCTTGGTTATGTTGTTATTGGTCATGTTTGGAGAGGATGGATTCGACCCTAGTGATATAGTATCCTATTTGGTGGATTCCTTCGCCCTACAGAGATCTATTATTTTCAGCTTGGCTCTGGGAAGGCAAGCAATTGTGTCCTCGGCACGGTATGTTGTGCTATGTTACGTTCGGTTAGGTTGGATTTTGAGTATGTTTAGTTAGGATAGGCTTAACTTTTGCGACGTATACTGCTGATAGACGTATTTCTGCGCTCCTCTATTCTCTAATATGTCCTGCTTGG
>NW_016939892.1:0-491 GCF_001483705.2 Eufriesea mexicana | reverse complement strand
TAGTAACCATCCATTGATTTAGGGTTGACTCCCAAGTCATTGGTGAATTTTAGCTGCAATTTTGGGCGATAAAATTGTCTTGACAGCTGACTCCTAGCCACAAGGAATATTTGTCGTTCTCTACACAATTTTGCTTAATAAAGAAAGGTATGAAATGGATCACGCTTATGTCTAGTAACCATCTATTGATTTAGGGTTGACTCCCAAGTCATTGGTAAATTTTGGCTGCAATTTTGGGCGATAAAATTGTCTTGACAGCTGACTCCTAGCTACAAGCAGCACTTGTAGTTCTCTATGCAATTTTGCTCAATAAAGAAAGGTATGAAATGGATCACGCTTATGTCTAGTAACCATCCATTGATTCAGGGTTGACTCCCAAGTCATTGGTGAATTTTGGCTGCAATTTTAGGCGATAAGATTGTCTTGACAGCTAACTCCTAGCTACAAGCAGCACTTGTCGTTCTCTATGCAATTTTGCTCAATAAAGAAAG
>NW_016939891.1:0-234 GCF_001483705.2 Eufriesea mexicana | reverse complement strand
TGGTGAGCTAATTTTCTTGCATAAATGAGGTGGAAAGATACTATTGGCGCGCTATAGCCATTGATCTGATATAGAATGTGTTTGGAAAATTCAATTTTCTTGACATTTTCGACTAATATCGTGGTGGGCTATCTTTCTTTCTTAAATAAGTTGGAAGGATACAATTGTCGTGCTACAGCGGTCGCTATGCTATAGAATTCGGCAGGAAAATTCAACTTTATTGACATTTTCGAC
>NW_016939890.1:0-2312 GCF_001483705.2 Eufriesea mexicana | reverse complement strand
AGGCCAGCGTTAGCGGTCGCGGCACGTTAGGTTAAGATAGTTTACGTTCAGGTAGGTTAGGTTAGGCTATGTTTGGTTTGGACGAATTTCACTGTTGTGCTATACACTGCTATTCCGTCGGTATCTGCGCCCCGCATTGCTCTACTAGCAACTGCTTGTCTCTGTGGAGGCCAGCAATTTTGTCCTCCCCACGTTAGGCTGTCTTAGATTAAGTTTTTCTAGGTTAGGATACGTTGTGTTTGGATAGGTTACCATTGACTTTTGTACTACACACTGCTATCCTATTGACATCTGCGCTTTTCTGTGCAAAATTGCACCCCGCTTGTCTGTGTGGACGCGAGGTATAGTGCTCTCGTCCCGTTAGGCTGAGTTATGTTACGTTGGCTAATGTTACGTTTGGTTATCTTAGAATGGGGTACCTTTGACTTTTGTGCTACATACTGCTATGCGGTGGAAGTTTCCGCTCCATTGAGCTCTAATGTGCTCTGCTTTGCTCTGGGGACGTCAGGAATTGTGGACGCTGCAAGATAGGTTGAGTTATGTTGCGTTCGGTCAGGATAGGTTAGGCTATCTTTGGTTGGGATTTCTATGACTTTTGCGCTATACACTGCTATTCGGTGGATTTCTGCTCTCTACGTGGCACTACTATATTCTGCTTGGTTCTGGGGTTGCCAGCAACAGTGATCACGGCTTTATGTTCGGTTATGCTACGTTTGGTTTGGCTAGGTTATGACAGGTTATGTTAGGGCATCCTCGACTTTTGTGACATACACTGCCATTAGGTGAATTCCTGTGCTCTATAATGCTCTGCTATATTCCGCTCGGCTCTGGGGAGACGACCAATTGCGCGCGCGGCAGGTTAGTTTGAATTTGGGTACGTTTGGTTAGGTTTGGTCAGGTTAAGTGCTTTTAGGATAGATTTGTCTATCGTGCTGTACACTCTTATTCGGTGTATTTCTGTTATCTGCTGGGCTCTTCTATATTCTGCATGGCTGTGGGGAGGCCAGGTGTAGTGGTCGCTGCACGCTATGATGAGCTATGCTACGTATGGGTGGGTTAGATTAGTCCTAGATAGGTCAGGATGCGTTCGTCTTTTGTGCTATACACTGCAACGAGGTGAATTCCTGCCCCCTGCAGTGCTCTAGTATTTTCTGCTTGGCTCAGTGGTGGCCAGCAACAGTGATCTCGGCACGTTAGTTTCAGCTATGCAACGTTTGTGTATGTTATGCTTGGTGAGGTTTGGACATGATAGTCCAGACGTTTGCGCTATACACTTCTATCCGCGGTATTCTGCACTCCATTGTGGTCTAATGTTTTCTGCTTGGCTCTGGGAGCCCTGCGACTGTGATCTCGGCACATCAGGTTGTGTTAGTATGCGTTTGGTTAGGTTAGCTTCGGTGAGGCTGTAACGAGATATCATCTACTTTTGTGCTTTTCACTGCAATGCGGCGGGTTTCTGCGCCGCAATCTGCTCTAATATGCTCAGCTGGGCTCTCAGGTGGCCAGTGATAGTGGTCTCAGCACGTTAAGTTGATCTAGGTTACGATAGGTAGGGTTAGGTAAGGCTGCGTTTGGTTACTATGGCTTCTACTTTCCTGCTATACACTGTTATTCGATGTATTTCTGTGGTTTACTGTGCTCTATTGCATTCTACTTGTGTCTGTGGAGGCCAGCAGTGGTGGTCTTGTCATGTAAGGTTCAGTTGAGCTACGTTTGGAAATATTATGTTCCTCCAGGTTAGGATAGGCAACTCTGCCTCTTGTGCTATTCACTGCCAAGCGGTGGATTCTTGCGCCCTGCTGTGCTCTAGTGTATTCTGCTTGGCCCCGGGGATGCCAGCAGTAGTGGTCTCCGCACGTTATGTTGAGCTAGGTATCGTTTGTATATGTTACGTTTGGCTAGGTTAGAAGGCGCTGCTTCGACCTATGTGCTTTGCACAGCTGTTCGGTGGATGCCTGTGATCTACTGTGCTCTACTACATTCTGATTGGCTCTTAGGAGTCCGGCAACTGTGGTCGCGGCACGCTCTGTTGAGTTGCGCTACGTTCTGTTAGGTTAGATGAGGTCAGGCTATGTTAGGGTGTCCTCGACTTTTGTGCTATTCTCTGCATTGCGGTGGATATATGCGCACTACTGCACTCTAGTACACTCTGCTAGTCCCTGTGGAGGTCAGCAATATTTGTCTGGTCCTGTTACGTTGAGCTAGGTTACGTTTAGGTATGTTACGTTTGGCACGGTTAGAATATGCTGCTCCGACTCTTGTGCTTTACACTGTTATTCCGTATGATCCTGTGATCTACTGTGCTCTATTAC
>NW_016939889.1:389-13540 GCF_001483705.2 Eufriesea mexicana | reverse complement strand
GATGTATGAATGGATGGATGCATGTATGGATGCATGCATGGATGTATGTGGGCATATTCGAATTGATGTATATTTGGATGTATGGATGGATATATGGAAGGATGTAAGGGTGAATGTATGGATGGATACATGGATGTATGTATGTGTGGATATATGGATGGACATATGAATGGATATATGGATAGGTGTTTGGAAGAATGTATGGATGCGAGTATGGAAGGATGTATGTATGGATGTGTGGTTGGATGTATGAATGGATGTATGGATGGTTGTATGAATGGATGTATGAATGGGAGAATGAATGGGTGTATGGATTTATGGATGAATGTATGATTGTGTGCATGTATGTGAGTATGTATGGGTGTATGGAAGTATGTACGGATGTATGTGTGGATGTATGTATGGATGTATGGCTTGGTGTATGGATGGACGTATTGGTGGATGTATGAATGGATGTATGTATTGGAGTATTGATGGTTGTATGGATGCATGTATGGATGCATGTATGTGTTGATGTATTGGTGTATGTATGAATGTATGTATGGATGTTTGGATGTATGGAAGGATGGACGGATGGACCGGTGGATGGATGGATGGATGAATGGGCGGATGGGTGGCTGGACGGATGATTGTATGGTCGGACGGATGGATGGATGCATGGATGGATGGAATGACGGATAATACTGTGGATGTCTGTACGGATGGACGGATGAATGGATGGATGCATGTATGGATGTATTGCAGTATTGATGGATGGCTGTATGGATGGGTGGATGTGTGGGTGGTTGTATTTGCGGATGGATGGATATATGGTTGTATGTATGTATGGTTCCATTAATCAACTTACGTAAGGATGGAGGTATGGCTGTATGTGTCGGTGTATGTGTGGATGTATGTGTGGATGAATGTGGGGATGTATTTATGGATGGATGGATGTACGCATGGATGGATGTATGGATGGATGGGTGTATTGATGTGTGGAGGTACGGACGGTAGTATAAATGGTTGGATATCAGGATGGATGGATGGTTGTATGGATGGATATATTGGAGGATGAATGGACGGAGGTGTGGATAGATGTATGGATGGATGTGTGGATGCGTGTATCGATGCATGTATACATGGATGTATGGATGGATGTATGGATGGATGTATGGATGGATGTATGCGTAGATGTAAGGATGGACGGAAGGATGGATGAAATCATGGGTGGATGGTTGGATGGATGTGCGGACGGATGGACGTGTGGATGTATGGATGAGTTTATGGTTGTATGTATGAATGTATGTATGCATATATTTATGGATGAGCGTGGGGATGTATGTGTGGATATATGGATGGATGGATGTATGAATTTTTGATGGATCTACGGATGGATGGATGGATGCATGGATGGATGGATGTACGCATGGATGGACGGATGGAAGGGTGGATCGATGGACGGATGGATGTACGGATGTGTGGCTGGACGTCTGAATGGATGGACGGATGGATGGATGGATGGACGGTTGGATGGATGGATGTGTTGCTGGACGTTTGAGTCGATGGACGGATGGATGGATGCATGGACGGATGAACGGATGGATGCATGTATGGAAGCATGGCAGTATTGATGTATGGATGTATGGATGGTTGGTCATATTGATGGATGTATGCGCGGAAGTATAGATGTATGGTTGCATGTATGTATGGATCTTTGAATGAACTTACGTAAGGATGTATGTATGGATGTGTGTGTGGACGTATGTATGGATGTATGTATGGATGAATGCATGGATGTATGTGGGGATGCATGTATCGATGTTTGTATGGATGTGTATATTTTTGCGTGGATGAATGGATGTATGGATGTCCGTATGGATGTATGTAACGATGTATGTACGGGCGATTGTATGGATGTATGTATGGATGTATGTAAGGATGTTTGTATGGGTGTATGTATGGATGCATGTATGAATGTATTAATGGATATATGTTTGGATGTATGTATGGATGTACGTATGGACGTATGTGTGGATGCATGGACGGATGGAACCTTGGATGGGTGATTGGATGGTTGGATGCGTGCATCGATGTATGTATGTATATAAGTGTCTATGTACATGTGGACGCATGTGTGTCTGCATTTATGGATGTATGTATGGATGCATGTTAGGAGCTGTATCTGTATGGAAGTATGAATGCATGGATGCATGGATGGATGAATGCGTGGATGTATGGATTGGTATTCGGAAGGATGTGTGTTTGGATATATGGATGGATATACGGATGAATGTAAGGATTGATGTATGGACGGATGTATGGATGGATGGATGTATGAATGTATGTTTGTATGGATGTATGGATGTATGGACGGATGGATGGGAGGTTGGATGGACGGATCGATGTACGTATGGGTGGCTGGAAGAATGGGAGGATGGACGGAAGATTTGATGTATGTGCGGATGGATGGATGTATGGATATATGGATGTATGAATGGTTGCATGTATGGATATATGTATGGATGTATGTACGCAAGTTTGTATGGTTGTATGTATGGATGTATATATGGATGTATGGATGGAGGTATGAATGGAAGTATGGATGTATGTATGGATGTATGTATGTATGTATGTATGGATGTATGTATGGATGGATGGATCTATGTATGTATGTATGGATGTATGCATGGATGGATGGAAGTTTGGATGTTTGTATGGACATACGTATGGTGTATGTATGGATGTATGTGTGGATGTGTGTGTGGATGTATGTATGGATGTATGTATGGACCTATGAATGGATGTGTGTGGGGATGTATGTATGGATATATGTATGGATGTGTATACGGATGTGCGGATGAATGGATGTATGGATGTACGTATGGATGTATGTTTCGATGTATGTATGGGTGTATGTATGGGTGTACGTACGGATGTATGGTTGTGTGGATGCATGGAAGTATGCATGTACGTATGGATGCATGTACGGATGGAAGGAAGTATGGATGGATGGATTTTTGGATGTACGGACAGAAGGAGGTAAGGATGGATGTATTTATGGATGTACGTATGTATGGACCTATAGATGAATGAATGGATGGATATATGGATGTATGGATGTATGGATGTATGCATGCATGTACTTATGAATGTACGGATGTATGGATGGATGAATGTATGATTGGATGAATGTATGGATGGATGTATGTTTGTGTGAATGCATGTATGGATGCGTGGATGTGCGTATGGATGGATGTATGGATGTATGGATGTATGGATGGATGGATGTATGGATGGATGGACTTATGGATTTACGGATGTATGGATGCATGTACTTATGAATGTATGGATGTATGGAGGGATGAATGTGTGGATGGGAGTATGTATGGGTGGATGGACGTTTGGGTGGATGTATGTATGCACGAGTGGATGCATGGATGTATGGATGCGATCATGCATGTACGTATGGATGCATGCCAGCGTGAATGTATATGTGTATATATGGATGAACGTATGCATGTATTTACGATTGTACGTATGTATGTATGGATGGATGGATCTATGGATGATTGTATGGGTGAATGTATGGGAGAATGGATGGATGCAAGTATGAGTTGATTTATGTATGGACGTATAGATGGATGTATGGATGAATGTATGGATGAATGAATGAGTGGATGTATGTATGGGTGTATGGATTGGCGTATGGATGTACGTATGGGCGTATGTACGGATGTATGTATGGATATATGAATGGGTGTTTGTACGGATGAAGTTATGTGTGTATGTACGGATGTATGTACGGATGTATGGTTAGACGGATGTATTGGTGGATGAATGTATGGAAGGATGGATGAATGGTTGAATGGATATGTGGATGGGTGGATGTATGGAGGTATAAATGCATTTATGGTTGTATGTTTGAATGTGTGAGAGTATGTACATCAGGATGGATGGATGTATGTTTGGATGGATGTATAGAAGCATGTATCTATGGATGGATGTATGGATGGATGTATGGATGTATGTATGTATGAATAGATGGAGGTATGGATGGATGTATGGATGTATGAATGTATGGATGTATGGATGTACTGATGTACGGTTGTATGGATGTATGGAAGAATGGATGTTTGGATGTATGGACGGATGTTTGGGTGGATGGCTGGACGGATGGATGGACGGATGGGTGGCTGGACGAATGATCGGATGGACGGACGGCTGGATGGATGGATGGATGGATGGACGGATGAATCGATGGACGGATGGACGGATGACTGGATGGATTGAGGAAAGGATGCACGGGTGTACGGATGTATGGATGTATCGATGTGTATATGTATGGATGTACGGATGCATGGATGTATGGGTGTGTGCGTGGATGATTTGACCGCTGGATGTACGGAAGAACGGATGTATGTATGGATGATTGTATGGATGTGTGTATGGATGTGTGTATGAATGTATGTATGGGTGGATGGAGCTGTGGATGAGTTTAAGTGTGGATGGATTTAGGTATGGACGGACGAATGTACGGATGTATGGATGTATGGATTTATATATGTATGGATGAATGGATGGATGGATGCATGTATTGATGTATGTATGGCTGTAACGATGGTTTGATGGATTGGTGGACGGATGTATGGATATATAGGCTTATGGGTCGATGGATGTATGGATGGATGGTTGTATGGAAGGATAGATGTATGGATGGATGGATGTATGGATGGATGGATGTATGGATGGCTGGCTGTATGGGTGGTTGGTTGTATGCATATATTGAAGTATGGATGGACGGATGAACGGATGTATTGTTGTTTGTATGGATGTATGGGTGGATGGATGGATTGGTTGGTGGATGTAAGGATGGATGGATGAATTGAAGGATGGATGTATGGATGGATGGATGTATGGATGGGTGGCTGTATCGATCGATGGATGTATGGATGGATAGAGGTATGGATGGACGGATCTACGGATGTATGGATGTATGAATGTATATATGTATGGATGTATGGATGGATGGATGTATAGATGTTTGTTTGGATGTATGTATGGATGTACGTATGGATGGTGGAGTGTATGGGTGGACGGATCTATGGATGTATGGTTGTGCGTATGTATGGATGTATGGATGGTTGGACTTAAGGATGTTTGGAAGGATGGAAGTATGGATTGATGGATGGATGGATTGAGGGCTGTATGGATGGCTGGGTGTATGTACAGGTTGAAGTGTGGATGGACGGATCAACGTATGTATGGATGTATGTATGGATATATGCATGGATGTATGTATGGATGTATAAATGGATGTATGCATGGATGTATGTATGGATGTTTTTATGTGTGTATGTATGTATGTATGGATGTATGAAAGGATGTATGAATGGTTTGGGTGGGTGAACGGATGGATGGCTAGATTGAATGGGGGTTGGATGGATGGATGAATGGGTGGATGTATGGATGTATGTATGAATGAATGTTTGGTTGGATGGATGTATGAACGGATGTACGTATGGATGTATGGATACCTGTATGGAAGGGTATATGTATGAAGGTTTGTATGGATGTGTGTATGGATGTGCGAATGTATGAATATATGTATGTGCCTATGGATGTATGTATGGATTTATGTATGTGTTGATGGTTGGATGTATAGATGGGTGGATGTATCGATGGATGCATGTGCGGATGGGTGGATGTATGGATAGGTGGATGTATGGGTGGATGGATGTATGTTTGGCTGGGTGCATGAATGTATGGGTTTATGTAAGTAAGTATGAATGTATGGATGTATGGATGTATGGTTGTATTGATGTATGGTTGTATGGATGTTGGGATGAATGGATGTATGGATGTATGGATGTATGGATGCACGTACTTATGAATGTATGGATGTATGGATGGATGAATGTGTGGATGGTTGTATCTATGAATGGATGGATGTATGGAACGTTGGGTTTATGGATAGATGGGCGTATGGACGAATATATGTATGGATGTATGTATGCATGTATGTAAGTGTGGATGTATGGATGGTCGGATGGGCGGCTGGACGGATGTCTGGATGAACGGACGGATGGCTGGATGAATGGATTGGTGGACGGATGAATGGAAGGATGGGTGTATGGATGGATATACGTATTGATATATGGATGGGTGAATGTATGGATGTATGTATGAATGGACGTATGTACGGATGGATGTATGTATGGATGGATGTTTGCGTGGAAGGATGGATATATGGATGGATGGATGGATGGGTGCCTGAGTGTATCGGTGGATGGGTGTATGAATGTATGGGTGGATGAGTGTGTGAATGTATGGGTGGGTGAGTGTATGAATATGTGGATGTATGGTTGGAGCGACGTATGGTTGGATGTATGTATAGATGGATGTATGGATGGATGTATGTATGGAAATATGGTTGTGCGTATTGATTTATGTACGGACGTACGTATAGAAGTATGCATGTATGCATGGAAGGATGAATGGATGGATGGGTGGATGGGTGGATGGATGTGTGCATGGATGTACGTTTTGATGTGTGTATGTGCTTGTGGATTCATGTATGGCTGTATTTATGACGTATGTCTGGATGTATGTATTGAGCTGTGTATGTATGTTTGTAGGAATGGGTGAATGCATGGGTGGAAGATTGCATCGACGTATGGATTGGTATTCGGAAGGATGTGTGTTTGGATATATGGATGTATATACGGATGAATGTAAGGATTGATGTATGGACGGATGTATGGATGGATGGATGTATGAATGTATGTTTGTATGGATGTATGGATGTATGGACGGATGGATGGGAGGTTGGATGGACGGATCGATGTACGTATGGGTGGCTGGAAGAATGGGAGGATGGACGGAAGATTTGATGTATGTGCGGATGGATGGATGTATGGATATATGGATGTATGAATGGTTGCATGTATGGATATATGTATGGATGTATGTACGCAAGTTTGTATGGTTGTATGTATGGATGTATATATGGATGTATGGATGGAGGTATGAATGGAAGTATGGATGTATGTATGGATGTATGTATGTATGTATGTATGGATGTATGTATGGATGGATGGATCTATGTATGTATGTATGGATGTATGCATGGATGGATGGAAGTTTGGATGTTTGTATGGACATACGTATGGTGTATGTATGGATGTATGTGTGGATGTGTGTGTGGATGTATGTATGGATGTATGTATGGACCTATGAATGGATGTGTGTGGGGATGTATGTATGGATATATGTATGGATGTGTATACGGATGTGCGGATGAATGGATGTATGGATGTATGTGTGGATGTGTATATGGATGTGCGGATGAATGGATGGATGGATGGACGGTTGAATGCATGGTTTTGTGGTTGTATGTATTCACATATGTATCGATGTATGAACGGGTGTATGTATAGGCGTATGTATGGATGTATGTATGTATGAATAGATGGAGGTATGGATGGATGTATGGACGTGTGGATGTGTGTATCGATGTATGTATGGATGTATGTACGGATGTATGGATGTATGGATGTATGTATGGATGTGTGCATGGATGTATGGATTTATGGATGTATGAACGGATGTATGTACGGATGTATAGGTGTATGTTTGTATGGATGTATGGAAGTATGGACGTATGGATGTATGGATGTATGGATGTATGAATGTATGAATGTATGGATGTATGGATGTATTGCTGTATGGTTGTATGGATCTATGGAAGAATGGATATTTGGATGTATGGACGGATGGTAGGGTGGATGGCTTGACGGATGGATGGACGGATGGGTGGCTGGACGGGTGATCGGATGGACCCACTGCTGGGTGGATGGATGGTTGGATGGACGGATGAATCGACGGACGGATGGACGAATGAATGGATGATTGTATGTGTGGAGGTATGTATGGGTGTATGTATGGATGTATGTATGGATGTATGGGTGGAGTTATGAATGGATGTTATCATGTATGTGTGGATGTGTGTTTGGATGTATGTATGGATGGGTTGATGTATGGATATATGCATGGATGGACGTATGGATGGTTGTACGTATATATTTATGGACGTGCGTGGGGATGTATGCACGGATATATGGCTGGATGGATGTATGGATTTTTGGATGGATGTACGGATTAATGGATGGACTTGTTAATGGATGGATGTCCGCATGCATGGATGTAGGGATCGGTAGATGTATGGATGAATGTATGAAACGATGTTTTGGTGCATGGATGAATAGAGTTATGGATGGATGGATCTATGGATGGATGGATATATGGATGGGTTGTGTTTGGGTGGATGCGTGAATGTATGCGTGGATGTGCAGATGGATGAATGTGTGGACGGATGTATGTATGGACGGATTGAGGTATGAATGGAAGAATGTATGGATGTATGGATGGTCGGATGTATGTACGTGTGGATGTATGAGTGGGTGGATGCAAGGGTGGAAGAATGCGTGGACGTATGGCTGGATATTCGGAATGATGTATGTTTGGATGTATGGATGCGTGGATGTGCGGATGGATGTATGTATGGATGGATGGATGGATGTATGGATGGGTGTATGTATAGAAGGATGGATGTATGGGACGATGAGTGTGTGGATGGATGGACGTACTGGTGGATGGATGTATGGATGGATTGATGTATGGAAGAATCGATGTACGTATGGATGAACGTATGCATGTATTTACGATTGTACGTATGTATGTATGGATGGATGGATCTATGGATGATTGTATGGGTGAATGTATGGGAGAATGGATGGATGCAAGTATGAGTTGATTTATGTATGGACGTATAGATGGATGTATGGATGAATGTATGGATGAATGAATGAGTGGATGTATGTATGGGTGTATGGATTGGCGTATGGATGTACGTATGGGCGTATGTACGGATGTATGTATGGATATATGAATGGGTGTTTGTACGGATGAAGTTATGTGTGTATGTACGGATGTATGTACGGATGTATGGTTAGACGGATGTATTGGTGGATGAATGTATGGAAGGATGGATGAATGGTTGAATGGATATATGGATGGGTGGATGTATGGAGGTATAAATGCATTTATGGTTGTATGTTTGAATGTGTGAGAGTATGTACATCAGGATGGATGGATGTATGTTTGGATGGATGTATAGAAGCATGTATCTATGGATGGATGTATGGATGGATGTATGGATGTATGTATGTATGAATAGATGGAGGTATGGATGGATGTATGGATGTATGAATGTATGGATGTATGGATGTACTGATGTACGGTTGTAT
The DNA here is from genome assembly GCF_001483705.2 of Eufriesea mexicana. Taxonomy (NCBI): domain Eukaryota; kingdom Metazoa; phylum Arthropoda; class Insecta; order Hymenoptera; family Apidae; genus Eufriesea; species Eufriesea mexicana. Next base: position 4,253 of record NW_016939889.1, on the reverse strand, counting down.
GGATGTATGGAAGAATGGATGTTTGGATGTATGGACGGATGTTTGGGTGGATGGCTGGACGGATGGATGGACGGATGGGTGGCTGGACGAATGATCGGATGGACGGACGGCTGGATGGATGGATGGATGGATGGACGGATGAATCGATGGACGGATGGACGGATGACTGGATGGATTGAGGAAAGGATGCACGGGTGTACGGATGTATGGATGTATCGATGTGTATATGTATGGATGTACGGATGCATGGATGTATGGGTGTGTGCGTGGATGATTTGACCGCTGGATGTACGGAAGAACGGATGTATGTATGGATGATTGTATGGATGTGTGTATGGATGTGTGTATGAATGTATGTATGGGTGGATGGAGCTGTGGATGAGTTTAAGTGTGGATGGATTTAGGTATGGACGGACGAATGTACGGATGTATGGATGTATGGATTTATATATGTATGGATGAATGGATGGATGGATGCATGTATTGATGTATGTATGGCTGTAACGATGGTTTGATGGATTGGTGGACGGATGTATGGATATATAGGCTTATGGGTCGATGGATGTATGGATGGATGGTTGTATGGAAGGATAGATGTATGGATGGATGGATGTATGGATGGATGGATGTATGGATGGCTGGCTGTATGGGTGGTTGGTTGTATGCATATATTGAAGTATGGATGGACGGATGAACGGATGTATTGTTGTTTGTATGGATGTATGGGTGGATGGATGGATTGGTTGGTGGATGTAAGGATGGATGGATGAATTGAAGGATGGATGTATGGATGGATGGATGTATGGATGGGTGGCTGTATCGATCGATGGATGTATGGATGGATAGAGGTATGGATGGACGGATCTACGGATGTATGGATGTATGAATGTATATATGTATGGATGTATGGATGGATGGATGTATAGATGTTTGTTTGGATGTATGTATGGATGTACGTATGGATGGTGGAGTGTATGGGTGGACGGATCTATGGATGTATGGTTGTGCGTATGTATGGATGTATGGATGGTTGGACTTAAGGATGTTTGGAAGGATGGAAGTATGGATTGATGGATGGATGGATTGAGGGCTGTATGGATGGCTGGGTGTATGTACAGGTTGAAGTGTGGATGGACGGATCAACGTATGTATGGATGTATGTATGGATATATGCATGGATGTATGTATGGATGTATAAATGGATGTATGCATGGATGTATGTATGGATGTTTTTATGTGTGTATGTATGTATGTATGGATGTATGAAAGGATGTATGAATGGTTGTATGGATGGGCGAATGTATGGGTGTATGTGTGGATGTATGTATTGATGTATGTGTGGATGCATGGATGGATGGATGGACTGGTGGGTGGATCTACGGATGGATGGATGTATGGAACGATCGATGTATGGATGGGTGCATGTATGGACGTAGGAATGTATAGAAGTCCGGATGTATGGATGTATGGATGTATGTACGTATGGATCTATGGATGGATGGATGTATGGAACGATGGATGTATGGATGGTTGCTTGAATGGGTGGATGGATGTATGGATCGATGTATGTATGGTTGTGTGTATGTAGGGATGGATGGTTGCGTGGAACGTAGGATGTATGGATGGATGTATGTATGTATTAACGTTTGTCTGGATGGATGTATGTATGGATGGATTGAGGAGTGGGTGGACGGATGTACGGATGTATGGATGTATGGATGTATGGGTTAATGAATGTACGAATGCTTGGATGTACGGATGCACGGAGGTATGAATGGGTGCGTGAATAAATGGATGTTTGGATGGACGGAAGGGCGGATGTATGGATGGATGTTTGTATGGATGTATGTATGGATGTATGTATGGCTGTATGTATGGGTGGATGGAGCTGCGGATGGGTGTAAGTGTGGATGGACTTAGGAACGGATGGACGAATGTACGGATGTATGGATGTATTTGAGTTATGTACGTATGGATGTATGTATGGATGAATGTGAGGGTTTATGTATGCATGTATGTATGGATGTATGTATGGGAGTATGGATAGATATATGGATTGGTGTATGTATGGATGTATGGATGGATGTATGAACGGACATATGTATGGATGTATGGTTGCGTGTATGGAAGGTCGTAGGTATGGATGCATGTATGGATGGTTGTGTGTATGTATGTACGGATGTATGTATGGATATATCAATGGATGTACGTATGGGTGTGTGTATGCATGTATGTATGGATGGAAGTATGTATCGATGTGTGTATGGGTATATGTATGGATGTGTGGATGTACGTATGGCTGTATGTATGGATGGATGGTTGTATGGTTGGACGGATTTATGGATGTATGGATGTATGGACTTATGCATGTGTGAGTGAATGAATGGATGGGTAGAATGACGGGAGAGTGAATGAGTGGATGGGTGGATGAGCGGATGCCTGAATGGGTGGATGGGCGTATGCTTGGATGGATGTGTGGATGGATAGTTGTATGGAAGAATGGATGTATGGATGGACGGATGAACGGATGTACTGATGTATGTATGGATGTATGGATGGATGGATGGATTGGTGGGTGGATGTATACATGGATGGATGTATGATACGAAGGATGCATGGATGCACGGATGTATGGTTGTTTGTATGGATGTATGTATGGATGCATGCATGGATGCATATATGGATGTATGCATGGGTGTATGTATGGATGTTTGTATTTATGTATGTACGTATGTATGGCTCTATGTAAGTTTGTATGTATGGATGTATGTATGGATGAATGTATAGGTGTATGTATGGATCTGTGTATTGATGTGTGTGTGGATGCATGGAAGGATGGATGGATTGGTGGATTTATGTATGGATGGAAGGATGTAAGTATCGATGCATGTATGGATGGGTGGATGTTTGGTTGGATGGAAGAATGGAAGTATGGATGTATGTATGGATGTTTGTATGTATGGATGGCTGCATGGATGGGTGGAACTGTGAATGTATTTAGGTTCGGATGGACGAATCTACGGATGTGCGGATGTATGGATTTATATATGTATGGATGTACCGATGGGTGGATTTATGGTTTTATGGATTTATGGATGAGTGGATGGATGGATGGATGTATGTATGGGTCGATGGATGTACGGATGGATGGGTGTATGAAAGGATGGATGTATGGATGGATGGATGGATGGATGGATGGCTGTATGGATGGATGGGTGTATGGAAGGACGGATGTATGGATGGAAGGATGTATGGATTGTTGGATGTATGGATGGATGGCTGAATCGATAGGTGGACGTTTGTATAGATGGAGGTATGGATGGACGGATCTACGGATGTATGGATGTATGGATGTATATATGTATGGATGTATGGATGGATGGATGTTTGGTTAGTTGGATTTATGGATGGGTGGATGGATTGATGGATTTATGGATGCGTTAATGGAAGGGCGAATGTACGGTTGTATGTATGGGTGGATGTATGGATGTATGTATGGTTGTATGTACGGATGGATCTGTGCATGTATGTATGGATGAGTGTATGGGTGTATGTATGGATCTATGGATGCATGTATGTATGTATGTATGGATGAATGAGTAAATGGGCGGATGGATTTATGGATGTATGGGTGTATGGATGTATGGATGAATATATGTATGGATGTATGGATGAATGAATGTATGGATGGATGGCGGTTTGGATGGATGGATTAATGGAAATATGTTTGTATGAATGAATGTATGGATTTATGCATGCATGTACGTGTGGATGTGTGTATTGATGTATATATGGATGTGTTGATGGAAGTATGTATGGATGTGTGTGGGTGTATGTATGGTTTTGTGGATGTATTTGTGGATG
>NW_016939889.1:0-377 GCF_001483705.2 Eufriesea mexicana | reverse complement strand
GACGTGGTGTGGATGTGTATATATATGTATGTATGGACGTATTTATGGATGTATGGATACATGGATGTATGGATGAATGTATGTATGGATGGATGGATGTTTGGATGGATGGTTGTATGGATGGGTGGATGGATCGATGTATCAATATAAGGGTGGATGAGTGTATGGATATGTGGATGTATGGTTGGATCGACGTATGGTTGGATGGGTGTATGGATGGATGGATGGGTGGATGCATGGATAGATTGAAGCATGTATAGGTGATTGGATGGATGGATGCGTGCATGGGTGTATGTATGGAAGTGTGTATGTACTTGTGGATGCATGTATGTCGGTATGGATGGATGTATGTATGCATGTATGTTTGTAGATGTGTC
>NW_016939888.1:0-1239 GCF_001483705.2 Eufriesea mexicana | reverse complement strand
AAACTTTAGAGAACTGCAGGGCGCATATGTCCTCCTAATAGCAGGATATAGCACCAAAGTCAAGGCTATCATGTCCAAACCTAACCAATCGTATCATAACCAAACATAAGCTAACACAAATTAAAATGGCGCAACCACTATTGCTGGGCTCGCCAGAACCAAGCAGAACATATTAGTGAAATGCAGAAACCAGAAGTCCATAGAATCGAAATGTATATCAGAAAAGTCAAAGCTACGCAGATCTAACCTAAACCAACGGAACATACCGAAACATAGCCTAACCCAACCTAACGTGGCGAGACCGGTATTGTCGCCCTCTCCGGAGCCAAGTAGGACACACCAGAGCGCAGTAGAGCGCCGAAGTCCAACGAATAGCAGCGTACAGCGCAACAGGTAAAGCTACCCTGACCAAACGTTACTTCACCTAACCTGACCGAACGTAACTTGAATCAACATATCGTGCTGAGACGACTGTTCTGGCCTTCCCACAGCCGAGCTGAAAACATTAGTGCACTGCAAGGGGCAGAAATCTTCCAATGAGAAGGCTACAGCGCTAAAGACAGAGTTATCTCCTACTATCGTAACCAATCATAACGTAATCAAACGTAACCTAACTCAGCCTAACGCGCCGCGGCCAACATTGCAGTCCTCCCCAGGGCCAAGCAGAACACATTAACGGAGCGTAGAACGCAGAAATCCATAGAATCGCATTGTACATTAGAATGGTCAAAGCTACTCAAGCCTAACCCAATCCAAGGGAACATAGCCAAACATAGCATAACTAAAAGTAACCTCCCGAGACAGCTACAGCTGCACACCACGGAGCCAAGCAGGACGTACTAGAGCACAGTAAAGCAATGAAATCTACCGAACAGCATTGTACAGCGAAAAGGATTATGCTACCCTAACCAAGATTATGATAACCCGACCAAACTGTTCGTAACCAGACAGATCGTAACGAGCGGAGACCACTATTGCAGCCATTCCCAGGAACAAACTGAAAAAGCTAGAGCACTGTAGGTCGCAGAAATTCTCCTAATAGCAGGCTATAGCAATAGAGTCGAAGCTATCCTCCCCTAACCTAACCTGTCATCACACAACCTTATCATCACACAACTGAACGCAATCTATCTCAGCCTAACGTGCCGAGACCACTATTGCTGAACATAATTGTTTGCCCCTACAGAGACAGGCAGAACACATTAGTTTAGAGTAGAAAGCAGGAATCCATAGGATCGC
>NW_016939887.1:0-2745 GCF_001483705.2 Eufriesea mexicana | reverse complement strand
CTAGTGGCGTGCTATAGCCAAAGCAATGCTATAGAATCTGGCTGGAAAATACATTTTTATTGACATTTTCGACTGATGTCGTGGTGACCTAGCTTTCTTGGGTATATAAGGAGAAAAGATCCTACTGGCGTGCTGTAGCTATTGCATTGCAATAGAATCTTGCTGGAAAATGCAATTTTATTGACATTTTCTACTAACATCCTGGCCAGCTAACCTTCTTGTATAAATATGGACGAAACATTCTATTGGCGTGCTACAGTCATAGCAAAGGTATAGAATCTGGCTGGAAAACGCGATTTTATGGATATTTTCGACTTATACCGCGGAGACAAAGTCCATGCTTTCTTGCATATATAAGGAGGAAAGGTTCTACTGGCGTGATATAGCCATAGGAATGCTCTTGAATCTGTCTGGAAAATTAAATTTTATTGACATTTTCGACTAATATCGTGGTGAGCTATCTTTCTTGCATAAATAAGGAGGAAAGAATCTATTGGCGCCATATACCCCCTGCAACTCCATAGAGTCTGCATGCAAAATGCGATTTTATCGACATTTTCGACTTATATCGTGGTGAGCAAACGCACTTGCATAAATAGTGATGAAATATTCTATTGGCGTTCTATGGCCATTGCACTGCTATAGAATCTGCCTGGAAAATTCAATTTTATTGACATTATCGACTACTATCGTGGCGACCTTACTTTCTTGCATATATAAGGGGGAAATATTCTACGGGCGTGCTATAGTCATTGCTGTGCAATAGAATCTGGCTGGAAGATAAATTTTTATTGACATTTTCAACTACTATCGTGGTGAAATAGCTGGATTGCATAAATGAGGATGAAATATTCTATTGGCGCGCTGTGGCCATAATAATGCTAGAGAATCTGGCTGGAAAATTTAATTTTATTGACATTTTCGACCAACATCGTGGTGACCTAAATTTCATGCATATACAAGGTGGGAAGATTCCACTGTCGTGCTATAGCCATTGCAATGCTATTGAACCTTTCTGGAAAATTCAATTTTATTGACATTATCGACTAACATCGTGGTGAGCTTCGTTTCTTGCATAAATAAAGAGGAAAGATCCTCTTGGCACGCTGTAGCCAATACAATTCCATAGAATCTGCCTGGTAATTTCGATTTTATAGACATTTTCGGGTAATATCATGGGGAGCGAGCACACTTGCATAAATAGTGATGAAATATTCTATTGGCGTGCTATAGCCATTGCAATGCTATAGAATCTGCATGGAAAATTCAATTTTATTGACATTATCGACTATTATCGTGGCGTCCTAACTTTCTTGCAAATATAAGGAGGAAAGATTCTACTGGCGTACTGTAGTCGTAGCAAACCTATACAATCTCGCTGGAAAATTCAATTTTATTGTCGTTTTCAACTAATTTCGTGGTAATCTAACTTCCTTGCATAAATAAGAACGATAGATACTATTGGCGCGATATAGCCATTGAAATGCAGTAGAATCTGGCTGGAAGATTCAATATTATTGAGGTTTTCGACTAGTATCGTGGTGGGCTAACTTTCGTGCATAAATACGGAGGAAAGATACTAGTGGCGTGCTATAGCCGTTGCAATGCTATAGAATCTGGTTGTAAAATAAATTTCTATTGACAATTTCGACTAATATCGTGGTGACCTAGCTTTCTTGGGTATATAAACCGGAAAGATTCTACTGGCGTGCTGCAGCTATTGCAATGGTATAGAATCTGTCTGGAAAATTAACTTTCATTTACATTTTCATCTAACATCGCGGTCAGCTAACCTTCTTGTTTAAATATGGACGAAACATACTATTGGCGTGCTACTGCCATAGCAATGGTATAGAATCTGGCTGGAACACACGATTCTATGGATATTTTCGACTAATATCGTGGTGAGCTACCGTTCCTGCATTAATAATGGGGAAATATTCTATCTGCGCGCTGTAGCCATTGCAATGCAATAGAATCTCTCTGGAAAATTCAATTTTATGGACATTTTCGACTAACATCGTGGTGAGCTACCTTTCCTGCATTAATATTGGGGAAAGACTCTATCGGCATGCTGTAGCCATTGCAATGCTATAGAATCTCTATGGAAAATTCAATTTTATGGACATTTTCGAATAACAGCGTGGTGAGCTACATTTCTTGCATAAATAATGAGGAAAGATTCCTTTGGCGTGCTGTAGCCATTGCAATGCTACCCAATACGGCTGAAATATTCAATTTTATTGAAATTTTCGACTTGTACCGTGGAGACATAACTTCCTTGCATAGATAAGGACGACAGATACTATTGGCGTGCCATGGCCATGGCTATGCTATAGAATGTGCCTGGAAAATTCAATTTTATTGACAGTATCGACAACTGTCTTGGCGACCTTACTTTCTTGCATATATAAGGAGGAAAGATTCTACTGGCGTGCTGTAGCCATTGCAATGCTTTAGAATATGTGTGGAAAATTCAATTTTATGGACATTTTCGACTGATATCGTGGTGAGCTAGCTTTCTTGCATAAATAAGGACGAAAGATTATATTGGCGCGCTATAGGCACTACAATTCCAAAGAATCTGCCTGGAAAATTCGATTCTATTAGCATTTTCGTCTAATATCGTGGTGGGCAAACCCACTTGCATAAATGGGTATGAAATATTCTATTGGCGTGCTGTAGCCTTGGCAATCCTATAGAATCTGCCTGGAAAATTCAATATTATTGACGTTTTGTACTAAT
>NW_016939886.1:54302-66935 GCF_001483705.2 Eufriesea mexicana | reverse complement strand
TAATATCTCGAGGTACAGTGGATCTGCCTTTTGCCATTCTAGAATAGCAATTAGATACAAATCTTCATTGAACATATTATTACAGCGTCAGTAGTGCTCTGACCGTAGATGTAATAAATTACGTATTTTGAATAGAAAAAATTTCACTAGACGCGACCTTACTATGCACTGGTTATTGTAGAGACACTTTCGAATTTACATCATCAGTGAAATAAGAAGTACAACGGAAACACTAAAGTGATGATGGCTGTACACAGTACTGTCTGGTCAATTCTTAAATCCTTGGGCGTTAATGGTTACTGCACTTTATATTTCTGGAAGAGCTATAAAATTTATGTCATCATTGAACAGATTAATACAACGGCTGTAGTGCTCTGCTGGTGGATGTTTTAAGTACCGTGCACTCATTTCGAAGTGTCCGTAGACATGAACGTACCAAACATTTACTATTCTGAATTTGCCTTGGAAATGACATTTTCAGTGAACAATGTTATTCAGCAGCTACAATACTGTGATTATGACTGTACTCAGTACTGTAGTATCAACTGTTAATACCACGAGTGGAAGTGGATTTCCATCTATCGTTACAGAATTGCTGTATAATATACAACTTCAGTGACCAATCTAATCAACCGGCATCAGTGGTCTGTCTGTAGACGTACTAATTACTGTGCTGTGAATTCTAAGCATGACGGTAGTATACGAATTATATTCCAGAAATACATAGGAACGTGCATAATCTGTGAACAAAGTAATTCAACGTCTACGTTACTGTGATCATAGCTGTAATCTTTACTGTGTTTTCAATTCTAAATATTTCGAGTGCCAGTAGATCTGTATGTTGCCGTTTTAGAAATGTTATGGAATGTAAATCATAATTGGACAGGCTAATCCAATAGCTACAGTGATGTGTCGGTGGATGCAAGGAGTACCGTACTGGTAATTTAAAGTGTTTCATGCCGTAACCGATATATACAATCATTATTCCAGAACAGCATGGAAGCTACAACCTCATTGGACAAGGTAGTCTAACGGCTACTGTAATGAGGTTATGGCTGTGCTCAGTACAGTGTTGCCAAGCGTTAGTGCCACGAGGGATAAGGTTTCAGTCGTTTGCATTCTAGAATAGCTACAATATTTAAATAATCATTGAACAGATAATTCCAGCGGAATCAGTGCTCTCATGGAAGATGTACTAGTTACCGTACAGTGAATTCTAAATGTCACTAGGCGTACCCGTAGTATACATAGATTATTTAGGAATTACTTATGCGTTCTCGTCTTCAGCGAACAAAGTAGTCCAACGTTTACATTACTGCGATGGTGACTGTAATCTCTACTGTGTTGTTAATTGTTAATACCTCGAGGGTCAGTGGATCAGTATTTTCTCATTCTAGTACTGTTATTGGAAATAAATCATAATTGCACAGATTAGTCTAACTGAATATAGTGAATATAGTGAGTGCCGTACGGTCACTTTTATTTATTTAAAACCATAACCTTAATATACAATCATTATTCCATCATTGCTTTGGAATGCACATCAGTAGTGATCAAAGTATCCCGACGGCTAAACCACTGTGAATATGACTGAATTCAGTGCTACGTTGTAAATTGTTAATGTCTCCAGGTATAATGGATCTGTCTTTTGTCACTCCAGAGTGGCTATGAAATCCAGATCATCATTGAAGTGATTAGCGCGGCGGCTGTAGTGATCTGTTCGTAGATGCAATAAATGACGTACCATCAATTGCAAAAATAGCACTAGTCATAAGTGCACTATAAATTGGTTATTCCAGTATCACATTCGAATTTACAACATCAGTAATAAAAGAAGACCAACGGCTACACTAATGTGGTGAAAGCTGTACTCAGTACTGTGTTGTCAATTATTAATATCTCGAGAGATAATGGATTCGTCGTTTGTAAGTGTAGAGTATCTATAGAACCTAAATCATTGTTGGACTGATTAATAAAGCAGATGCAGAGCTCTGCTGGTGGATGTACGGTACTTATTAAACCAACAATGAGGGCACTGCAGCCGCTGTACTAGTCTGTCCAATGAAGACCATAATCTTATAAATGTTCTAGAGTCGCAAAAGGCCGATCCATTATCCCTCGAGGAATTAATATTTGGCTATTCATTTCTGAGTACGGCCACGACAAGTATTCATTACCGAGTACGGCAGCTGCTGGAATACTCTGTCCCCTCATGAAGCAATTTCCAAAGCAGCTCTCGAAAATCAATGTATATTACTGTTACGCCTCGAAATATTTCCAATTGAGATACGGCACATTCTACATCCACCAATATAGCACCTTAGCCGTTAGATTAATCTGCTCAATGGCAATCTAATTTCTATAACAATTCTGTAACCACAAAATACAGATCCGCAGGCGCACGAGATATAAAATGTTGCCGACACAGCACTCAGCACAGCCATCATTTGAGTACTGCAAGGCGGTGGACTACTTTGTACACACGTGCTGTCGATTCCAGAGATGTAGTGGTATAATAAATGTATATTATGGTTGCGGCATGAGATATTTCCAATTGTCAGTACGGCACATGAAACATCCACCAACATGGCAACCTAGTCGATGGATAATACTTTTCAGTTATAATTTATATTCTACAACGACACTGGAATGGCAAAATACATGCACGCGATACAACGAGATACGTATAATTCACATCACTGTCCGCAATACAGCCATATTTAAAGTAATGTACACATTGGACAGCCTTGTACACTGAATAAGTAAATTCTGATGTAGTTCTAGAATAATCCATCTATACTACAGACATGGCGAGTGATATTTACTATTCGCAGTACGGCAACTAGTACATCAACCAGCAGAGCACTGCAGCCGCTGTGATAATCTGTCGAGTGTGGAATTATACAGTATTGCCTTTCTAGAATGACAAAAGACAGATCCACCGTCCCTCGATATATTAACAATTGACAACATATTACTCAGTATACCCATCATCGGGCTTTTTAGTCGTTGGACAACCATGTCCACTCATGATGTGAATTCGAAGGCAATTATGGAGTAGTCATTGTATACCACGGTTATGTCTTGACGCACTTCCAATTTACTGTACGGTACCTACTACTTCCACCAGCAGACACTGCAACCGCTGCATTAATCTGTTAAACGATCATATTGAATTCATAGCAATTTTGGAATGACAAATGGCATATCCATTATCCTTCGAGTCGTTAGCAATCGATAACACTGCACTGAGTACATCTATCATCACAGTACTGCAGCCGTTGGACAACTTTGTACACTGATGATGGAAATTCGAGTGCGATTCTAGAGTAATCAACGTGTAGTACGGCTATGGCATGAGATGCGTCCAACTGAGGTTACGTTACTTAGTAGAACCACAAACAGGGCACGGCATCTGCTGTATTAGTCTGTTCAATGATGTCCAAGGCTTTATATATATTCTCGAGTGACAGAAGACAGATCCATTATCCCTCGAGGTATTAACAATGGACAACACATTACTCAGTAGCCATAATCACTGCTCCGTAGCCGCTCGAAGACCTTGTTCACTGATGATGTAAATTCGAGAGCAATTCTGCAATAATCATTGTATATTACGGTTGTGGCTTGAGATAATTCCAATTTACAGTACGGTACGTATTACATCCATCAGCAGAGCACGGTAGCTGCTGCATTATTTTGATCAATGACGATTTCCGTCTTATAGGAGTTCGAGAATGTCAAGAGACACAAGCATTATACCTCGAGAAATTAACAATTTACAACACAGCACTGAGCTCTGTTATCATCACAGTAATCTAGCCGTTGAAATACTGCGTCCACCGATGATGTAAATTCCTACGCATTACTGGAATAGATTATGTATACTACGGTTATGGTTATCCTTCTTTCAGAATTCGCAGCACAGTAATTGGCACGTCTACCAACATAGCACTGTGGCCGTTGGATCAGATTGTACACTGAAGTAGTATATTAGACAGCAATTTTGGAACGAGAAATGCAGATCCACTATCTCTCGTGATATTAGCAATTGATAACACCGTACTGAGCACAGCTATCATCACTGTGTTCCAACTGTTGAACGACATTGTTCACTGAGAAAGTCAGTTCCAAGGCATATCTAGAATAATAAATGTATAGTGCGGTCATGGTTACAGATATTTCCAACTGAGTGCAACTGGATATATCTCAAGCCATAGCCGTACTATACATTGAATATTGTAGAAACATCTTCGAATTTCCACTTTCAGTCTGCATTGTTGCCCAAAGGCTACAATTCTCTGATGATAGATGTAATAAGTACTGTGTTGTCAATTGTTACTACCTCGATGGAAAATCGGTCCGATATTTGTCATTCTAGGATTGCTATGAATTCGATATCATAATTCAACAGACTAATACAGTGACTGCAGTGTCTGCTGGTGGCTGTAATAGGCACCGTTCCCTTAATTGGGAGTATCACAATATATAACCGTAATGTAAAATGATTATTCCAGAATTGCTTTCGTATTGACATCATCGGTGGGCAAAGTCGTCCAGCGGCAACAGGGCTATGACGATGGCTATAGATAGTACTGTGGTGTTAGTTGTTTATGTCTCGAGGAATAGCTGACCTGCATTTCTCGTGGCAGAATTGCTGTATGACATACAACCTCAGTGGCCAGCCTAATCAAACTGCAACAGTGTTCTGTTGGTAGTCACTCCAATTACCGTAATGTGAATTCTATACTTTATTGCAGAAATACTTAGGAACATACATCATCAGTGAACAAAATAATCCAAAGTCTACATTACTGTGATCATAGCTGTAGTCATTATTGTGTTGTCAATGCCTAATATTTCGAGGGTCAGTAGATTTCTACTTTGTGACACCAGAATTGTTATAGAATTTAAACGACAATTGAACAGAGTAATCCAACCGTTACAGAGATATATTCGCGGATGTAGTAAGTACCGTACGGTCAATTTTAAATATTTCAAGAAATAACCGTTGTATGCAATTATTATTCAAGAATTGCTTCGGATTTTATATCATCAGTGAGCAAAGCTATCCAACGGCTACGTTACTGTGGTGATGGCTGTAGTGAGTACTCTTCTGTCAATTGTTAATATCCCGAGGGTGAGTGGATCTGTATTTTGTCTTTCTAGTATTGTTATTGAATATAAAGCATCATTGAACTTTTTAATCCAACGGCTACAGCGCTATATTGGTGGACGTGGCAAGTACCGTGCTTGCAATAGGAAATATCTCAAGCTATGACAGTACCATACGTTGATCAGTCCGGAAGTGCTTTGGAATTTTCAAAAATAGTGAACGAAGTAGTCCAACGGCTACAGTATTGTGATGAGGGATGTACCAAGTACCGGGTTGTCAATTGTTAATGCCACGAGGAGTACTGGTTCTGTTATTTGCATTATAGAATAGCTATAACACCTAAATCATCGTTGAGCTTATTATTCCATCGGCATCTGTGCTCTCCTGGAAGATGTACTAATTATCGAACTCTGAATTCTGTACGTCGCTAGACATAACTGTAGTATACATATTTGATCAAGAATTGCTTAGGAATTTTCGTCATCAGAGAACAAAGTAGTCCAACGTTTAAATTACTGTGATGATAACTGTAATCTGTACTGTGCCCTCAATAGTTAATGTCTCGAGGGCCAGTGGATCTTTACTTTGTCTTCTACTTGTGATATATTGGGGGATGTAATGAGCACAGAACGTTGCATTTTAAATATTCCATGCCATAAACATTATATGCTACCATTTTTCCTGAGATCCTTTGGAATTTGCGTCACTACTGAGCAAATCATTGAAACGCTAACACCACTGCGAAGATGACTGTACTCAGGGCTGTGTTGTAAATTTTTGGTGTCTCGTGGCATAGTGTATCTGACTTTTGCCATTCTAGAATAGCTGTAGTATCCAAATCATCATTGAACTTATTGTTACAGTGTCAGCAGTGCTCTGATTGTAGACGTAATAAATTGAGTATTTTGAATAGAAGGATATCACTAGACACAACCTCACTGTACATTGGCTATTATAGTGTCGATTTCGAATTTACATCATGAGTGAACAAAGGAGACCAGCGGATACACTATTGTGACGATGGTTGCACAGAGTACCGTGTTGCCAATTCTTAATGCCTGCAGCGTTAATGGACACTGAACTTTATAATTCTAGAGGGGCTATAAAATTGGAGCCATCAATGAACAGACTAATACAACGGCTGGATTGCTGTGCTGGTGGATGTACTAAGTACCGTGCACTCAGTTCGAAGTATCTGTAGCCATTGCCGTACAACACATTCACTTTTCTGGAATTGCCTTGGAGCAGACGTTACCAGCGGACAACGCTATTCAACCGTTGCAATACTTTGACGGCGGCTGTCTTCCTGTGTTGTCTATTGTTAATATCTCGGGGAAAATGGATCTGCATTCACAGTTCTATAGTTGCTGCAGAATAAACAATTCATGAGACCAATTTAATCCAATGCCAATAGTACCCTGTTGGCAGATGTACTTATTACCCTACTGTGAATTCAGAACGTTGCTAGCTCTAGCCATAGCATATATATTTCATACCGTAATTGCTTTGGACCCTACGTTCTCAGTGAACTAAGCAGTCCTACTTCTACATTACTGTGACGAAGGCTGTAATCAGTTGTGCGACGTGAAATACTAATACCTCGAGGGACAGGGGGTCCGTGTTTTTTTCATTCTAGAATTGTTATAGAATTTAATTCATCATTGTACACACTTATCAAACTGCTACCACGCTATATAGGTGGACGAAATACGTACCGTGCTGTCAATTTTAGACATCTCCAGCCATAAATGTAACACACATTGATCATTCCAGAATTCCTTTGGAATTTACACTAACAGAGAGCTGACATCTCCAGCCATAAATGTAACACACATTGATCATTCCAGAATTCCTTTGGAATTTACACTATCAGAGAGCAGATTAGTCCAACGGCTACGTGACTGTGACAATGACAGTACTCAGTACTGTGATGTCAATTGTAAATATCTCAGTGGTAGTGGATCTGTCTGTTGTCATTTTGGAATGGCAATTGTATCTATATCATTACTGAACAGAGTAATACTTGGGCTGCAGTGCTCTTCTGGTGGATGTACTGTATACCGTACTGTCAAATGGAAATATCTCATGCCATATACGTAATATTATTTCATTGTTCCAGATTCGCCTTGGAATCTACATCATCAGTGCACAGAGTATTCCAGCGCCTACATTACAGTGATGATGACTGTACTCAGTACTGTGTCCTTAATTGTTAGTATCCCGATGGACAGTAGATCTGTATTTTGTCATTCTAGTATTGCTATAGAACTTCAATCATAATTGAACGGACTAGTCCGACGGCAACAGTAATATATTGGTTGATGTAATATTTACCGCGCTGCCAATTTTTAGTACTTCAGGCTATAAACGCAATATACCTTGATTATTCCTGACATGCATTGGTATTTACATCATCAGTGAACAAAGTATTCCAACCGCTACACTAATGTAGCGATGGCTGCTCTCAGTAATGTGTCCTCAACTGTTAGATTCCCGGCGGACAATGGCTCTGTCTTTTGCAATTCTTGAATAGCTATAAAATCTAAGTCGTCATTAAACATACTAATACAGAGGCAGCAGTGCTTTTCTGGTGGATGTCCGAAGTACCGTGATGTCAGTTGGAGATATTTGTAACCGTGTTCGTATTATGCATTTATAATCCTAGAATAGCATTGGAAATGACTTTATCAGTGAAAAACGTTATTCAACCGTTGCAATACTGTGATGGTGGCTGTACTCCGTACTGTGTTGTCTATTGTTAATAACTCGAGGGACAATGGATCTGCATTTCTCGTTCCAGCATTGCTGAAGTATATACAACTCATGTGTAAAATTTAAAGCAACGACAGTAGCACTCTGTTGGTGGAAGTACTAATTACCGCACTGTGAACTCTAAACATCACTATCCCTAACCGTAGTATGCATTGGTTATTCCTTAATTGCTTTGGAATTTACGTCATCAGTGAACAAAATAGTCCAACACCTACAATGGTGCGATGATGGCTGAACTCGGTACAGTGTTGTTAATTGCTGATGTCACGTGAGGCAGTGGACCTGTAATTTGTCATACTGTAACTGTTACAGAATCTTAATCATCTTTGAACAGATTAATCCAACGGCAACCGTGCTCAATTGGTAGATGTACGAAGCACCGTGCAGTCGCTCGTAAATATCTCTAGCCATAACCACACTTTATGCTCATTATTCAAGAAATGCCTTGGAAGTTAAATCACAAGTGAACCGCGTTATGCAACCGTTACTATACCGTGACTACAGCTGTACTCAGTGCCGTGTTGTCAATTGCTAATGTCTCGAGCGATAATATACCTGTACCTCTCGTTCTAGTATTGCTGTTGAAAATACAACTTCAGCCACCAACCTAATCTATAGGCAACCGTGCCTTGTTGGTAGATGTACTAATTACCGAACTGTAAGTTCTAGCCGTCCCGGAGCCAGAACCGTAGTATAGATATTTCATTCCCGAACTAGATAAGAATTTACAACATCAGAAGACAATGTAGTCCAACGTCTACATTACTGTGATTGTGGCTGTGATCGGTATTGTGTTGTCTATTGTTAATATCTCGAGGTTCGGTGGATCTGTATTATGTAATTCTAGGACTGTTATGGAAACGAAATCATAAGTGAACAGATCAATCCGACCGCTAGAGTGATATATGTGTGGATGTAATGTGTACCGTGCGGCCAATTTTAAATATTCTAAGCCAAAGCCGTTGCATACATTATTTATTACAGAATTGATTTGGTACTTACATCGTCAGTGTACAATGCAGTCCAACGGCTACACTACCGTGACGATGGCTGTACTCAGTACTGGGTTGTCAATTTTTAATGACACGAGTGATAATGGGCCTGTCTTTCCTCTTTCTAGGATTGCAATAAATTCTAGATCATCGTTGAGCAAATTAATACAGCGGCTGCAGCGCTCTGTTGGCAGAGGTACTAAATGCCGTACTGCCAATTGTAAATGTCACTGGTCACAGGCGCACCATGCACTGGTTGTTCTAGAATCCATTCCTAATATACATCATCAGTGATAAAGTTATTCCAACATATACACTAATGTGATAACGACTGTGCACAGGACTGTGTTCCCATTTGTAAATATCTTGTGGGTAAATGAGTATCCCCAAGTCATTCCAGAGCAGCTTTAAGGACCAAATCATGATTGAACAGAGTAATACAGCGGCTCCAGTGCTCTGCTGGTAAATGGAAGGATCCCCGTACTATCAATTTTAAATACATATAGTCATAACCGTAGTATGCATTGATTACTCTAGACTAATTTTGGAACGAGCATTGTCAGTGAATAATTTTATTCATCCGATCCAATACTGTGATGACGGCTGTACACAATACTGTGTCGCCAGTTTTCAATATCTCGCGAGACGGGGTGTCCGTATTTTGTCATTCTAGAATTTTTATAGAATTTAATTCATCACTGAACAGATTTACCCAACGGCTACCACGCTATATAGGTGGACGTAATATGTACCGTACTGACAACTCTAGTATTCCAACGTCTACATTACCGTGATGATGGCTGTAATCAGTAGTGTATTGTTAATTGTTATTAATTCGAGGGTCAGTGGATCTATAATGTGTCATTCTAGAATTGTCATATAACTTAAATCATAATTGAAAATGTTAATCCTACCGCTACAGTGATATACTGGCGGATGCAGAAGGTGCCGTGCTGTCTATTTTAAGTATTTCGATTCAAAACCGTTATATACATTGTCCATGCAAGAATTGATTTGTTATTTACATTATCAGTGGACAAAGTTGTCCAACACCTACATTATTGTGATGACGACTCAGTGCTGGGTTGTCAATTGATAATTTCTCGCGGGTTAGTGGACCTGTATTTTCCATTCTAGAATTGTCATTGGATTCACATCATTGTTTGACAGATTCATCTGACGGCTACACTACTATATTGGTGGATGTAGTAAGTACCGCATTATCGAAAGTATACATCTCAAGCCATAACACTAATATACATATAATATACTCAGGAATGTGATGTCATTTGTTAATATCTCGAGGTAAATTGAACCTACATTTCTCGTTCTAGGATTGTCGTGGTATATATATATATATATCATCAGTGAACAAATTAATCCGAGCAACAGTGATCTGTTGAGAGATGTCCAAATTGCCGTACTGTCAAATGTAAATGCCTCTAGCCATAACCGTAAGATAAATTGATTTCTCCACCGACGCTTAATAGCATTCATCGTCAGTGAACAAAGCAGTCCACCGGCTACATTACAGTGATGATGGCTGTACACATTACTGTGACCTCAATTATTAATTTCTCGATTGAGGATGGACTTCCATTTACCTTTCTGCAATTGCTGTAGAATTTACATCTTCAGTGACCAATTTAAACCAACGGTGGCAGTGCTCCCTTGTTAGATGTACACATTGCCATTCTGTGAATTGTACATATCACTGGCCATAACCGCACTGTGCCTATGTAATTCAAGAATTACTTAAGAACTCCCGTCTACTGTGAACAAAGTTGTCCAACGTCCACATTATTGTGATGACGGCTGTAATCAGTCCGTTGTTGTCAATTGTTAATATCTCGAGGGGCAGTGGTCCTGTATTTTGCCATTCTAGAATTGTCATAGATTACAAAACATCATTTGACAGGTGCATCCAACTGCTACCGTGATATATTGGTGAATGTAGTAAGTAACATTCTATCAGTATTAAATGTAGCAAGCCAAATCCGTAATATACATAGATTATTCTAGAATTGTTTTGGAACCTGCATTACCGGTGAACAATATTATTCAACGGCTACATTACTGTGAAGATGGCCTTACTCAGAGCTGTGTTGTTAATTGTTAATATTTCGAGAGCCAGTGGTTCTGCATTTCCCACACTTCGAAATGCTGTGCAGTATGCATCATGAGCGAACAGATTAATCCTTCAGCAACAGAGTACTGTCGATGGATGTACTACGTAACGTCCTCTCAGCTGTGAATGTCATTAGACATAACCGTACTATGCTTAGCTTATACCAGAATTACTTTAAGATTTGCATCATGAGTGAGCAACGTAATTCAGCGGCTACAATACTGTGATTATGGCTGTACTCAGTTCTGGGTCGTCAATTGTTTACTTTCGAGGTTCAGTGTATCTGTATTTTGCCATTCTAGAATTGTTATAGTGTCTTAATCATGATTCAACAGATTAATCCCGCGGCTACATTAATGTATTTGTGGATGTACTAAGAACCCTCCGGACAATTTTAAGCGTTTCAAGCCTTAACCGCAATATACGTTGATTATTCCAGGCTTGCATTGGAATTTATATCGTCAGTGAACAAGGAAGTACAACGGCAAAAATGACGTGGTGATGGCTGTTATCAGTACTTTGTTGTCAATTGTTAGTATCTAGAGGTATAATGGATCTACCTTTTGGCATTCTAGAGTAGCCATAAGGTCTATGTCAACACTAAACGGAATAGTACAGCGGCGGTAATCTGAAATGTGTTTGAAATTTTAATATCTTTAGCATCAGTGGACCTGTACTTTGTCGTTCTAGCATTGACATAGAAACTATAGCATGAATGAGCAGATACTTCCCTTGGCTACGTTGCTATATTGGTGGAAGTAATAGGTACCGTACTGTCAGCAAGCAATATCTCAAGCCGTAACCGTAATATGCACTTATTATTGCTCTATTTATTTCTAATCTACATCAACAGTGACCTAAGTATTCCAACGGCTACAGTACTGTGATGATGGCTGTACTCAGTACTATGCCCTCAATTGTTAATTAGGCGAGGGATAATGGGCCAATATTATGGCGTTCCAGAATTGCTATAAAGCCGAAACCTTCGTTGAGCAATCTAATCCGAGGGCTGCAGTGCTATATTGGTGGATGTACTTAGGACCGTATTGTCATATTTAAATATCGCTAGCTGTAACCGCTCTATACACTGAACATCCATGAATTGTTTTGCTATTAGCATCATCTGTGGACAAATGATACAACTTCCACAGCACTGTGATGAGAGCTGTAGTCTGTTATGTGTTATTAATGGCTAATATCTTCTGGGTTAGTGGACCTGTATTATGTCATTCCGGAATTGATGCAAGATTTAAATTGTCCTTGAATAGTTTAATCCAATGGCTACTATGCTATATTGGTGGATCTAATATGTATCGTACGGTCACTTGGAGATGTCTCAAGGCATAACCGTACCATACACTGATTACTCCAAAGTTGCTATGAATTTACAACATCAGTGGACTAAGTAATCAGACTTCGACATTGTTGTGATGATGGCTATACTCACTACTGTGCTGACAATTCTTAATATAGCGAGGGATGATTGACCAGTATTATGCCATCTCAGAATTGCTACAAAATCGATATCTTTGTTGAGCAACCTAATCCAAGGGCTGCAGAGCAATATCTGTGGTTGTACCAAGCACGGTATGGTCAGTTGGAAATATCTCGAGCCATAACCGTAA
>NW_016939886.1:0-53057 GCF_001483705.2 Eufriesea mexicana | reverse complement strand
TAAAGCCGATACCTTCGTTGAGCAATCTAATCCGAGGGCTGCAGTGCTATATTGGTGGATGTACTAAGGACCGTATTGTCAGATTTAAATATCGCTAGCTGTAACCGCTCTATACACTGAACATCCATGAATTGTTTTGCTATTAGCATCATATGTGGACAAGTGATACAACTTCCACAGCACTGTGGTGAGGGCTGTAGTCTGTTATGTGTTATTAATTGCTAATATCTTCTGGGTTAGTGGACCTGTATTATGTCATTCCGGAATTGCTGTAAGATTTAAATTGTCCTTGAATAGTTTAATCCAATGGCTACTATGCTATATTGGTGGATCTAATATGTATCGTACGGTCACTTGGAGATGTCTCAAGGCATAACCGTACCATACGCTGATTACTCCAAAGTTGCTATGAATTTACAACATCAGTGGACTAAGTAATCAGACTTCGACATTGTTGTGATGATGGCTATACTCACTACTGTGCTGACAATTCTTAATATAGCGAGGGATGATTGACCAGTATTATGCCATCTCAGAATTGCTACAAAATCGATATCTTTGTTGAGCAACCTAATCCAAGGGCTGCAGAGCAATATCTGTGGTTGTACCAAGCACGGTATGGTCAGTTGGAAATATCTCGAGCCATAACCGTAATATACGTTGATTATTCTACAATTCCATTGCAATACACAGCATCAGCGAACAAAGAGTCCCAGCAGCTACAGTAATGTTATGAAGGCGCACTCAGTACTGTGTCAACAATTGTCAATATCTCGAGGTAAAATGGAACTGCATTACCCGTTCCAGACATTCCGAGGTATGTGCACTAGTTGAGAAGACATTAATCCAACGGCAACATGGATCTGTTGGTGGATGTACTAAATGCAGTACTGTCAGATGTATCTAACACTAGCCTGAACAGCACACTGCAGAGCTTATTCCAGAATAACTTTCGAATTTACATCATCGGTGAGCATAGTAGTACGACGGAGTCATATCCCTGATCGCAGTAGTACACATTAGTTTGTTGCCGATTTTTAATATCTCGAGCTACAGTGGATCTGTATGTTGTTATCCTAGAACTGTAATCGAATTTAAATCACCATTGAAGAGAACTTTCCGACGGCTACTATGCTACGTCGGTGGATATAATAAGAGCCGTACTGTAAATTTGAAGTGTCTGAAGCCGTAATCGTAACTAACAATGATTATTCCGCAAACGCTTTGGAATGTTCTTCATCAGTGACCACAGTTAGACAACGGCTACAATACAGTGATGATGGCTGTACTCGGTACTGTGTTCTTATCTGTTGGTATCTCGTGGGATAATGGACATGCATTTCTCGTCCTAGAATTCCTGTGGAATATACACCGTCACTTATCATATTGATCCAACTGCAACAGCGATCGGTCGGAACATGTGCAGGACACCGTACCTTCAATTCTAAATATCACTAGCCATAACCGTACAATCGAAATGACATTATAAGTGAACGAAGTATTACAACAGCAACGATACTGTGATGATTGCCGTACTCAGTACTTTGTTGTCAATTTTTATCATCTGGATGCATAATGGATGTATCCGCTGTCATTCTGTAATTGCTACAAGGCTTAAATCATCAATGTACAGATTACTACAATGGATACTCTGCTCTCCTGGTGGATGTAATAAGTACCGGACTGTCTATCGTAGGTTTCACTAGCCATAACCGTACCGTACATAGGCTCTCTGGAATTGCTTTGGGATTTACATCGTCAGTGTACAAAGTAGTCAACAACTTCAGTACTGTGATGATGGCTGTACTCTATGCTCTGTTGTCAATAGTTACTGCCACGAGGGATAATGGATAATTATATTGTCATTCAAGAAACGTTATTGGAGGTATGATATCTTTGAAGTGACAAATCCTGCGGCTACAGGGCTCTGCTGTCAACAGCAACGATACTGTGATGATTGCTGTACTCAGTACTTTGTTGTCAATTTTTATCATCTGGATGCGTATTGGATATATCCGCTGTCATTCTGTAATTGCTACAAGGCCTAAATCATCAATGTACAGATTACTACACCGGATACTCTGCTCTGCTGGTGGATGTAATAAGTACCGGACTGTCTATCGTAGGTTTCACTAGCCATAACCGTACCGTACATAGGCTCTCTGGAATTGCTTTGGGATTTACATCGTCAGTGTACAAAGTAGTCAACAACTTCAGTACTGTGATGATGGCTGTACTCTATGCTCTGTTGTCAATAGTTACTGCCACGAGGGATAATGGATAATTATATTGTCATTCAAGAAACGTTATTGGAGGTATGATATCTTTGAAGTGACAAATCCTGCGGCTACAGGGCTCTGCTGGTGGATGTGCTAAGTAGCGCACTGTCAACTGAAAATATCTCTTGCCATAACCATATAGTGCATTGATTGCTCTAGAATTGCTTTGGAACTTTCGTCCTCAGTGAAATAAGTAAATCAACGGCTACCATGCTGAGATAATGGCTGTACACTGAAGTGTGTTGTCAATTGCTAACATCGCTCGGAATAATGTATGCGTCCGCAGTCAATATAGAATGGCTTTAGAATGAACCATCATTCAACAGATTAATACAAGGGTCACAGTTCTTCGCCAGTTGATGCATTAAGCACCGTACTGTCAATTGGAAGTATCACGCAGCGAAACCATACTTTGCACTGATAACACTGCAATTGCTTGGGATCTTATATCTTCAAGGAACGGATGATACAACGCCTGCGGTACCGTGATGATGGCTATACGCAGTACTGCGTTGACAATAGAAAATATATAGACGTATAATGTATCTGTCTTCTGTCGTTCCAGAATTGCTACATAAGTTAAACCGGCATTGGACTCATTATTCCAACGGCAACTATGATCTGTTTGTAGGTGTACTATGTACCCTGCTCTCAATTGTAAACATCTCTAGTCATAACCGTAGTATACATTGTTCATTATAGAATTGCTTCGGAAACTACATCATCAATGAATAGTGTAATTCAGCGTATACAAAACTGTGATGAGGCCCTTATTCAGTACTCTGTTTTCAATTGTTGATATTTCGAGGGATTATGGACCTATGTTTTGTCATTTCTGAAACAATGCATAATGTAGGATAACAGTGAACAGATTAATCCGACGGCAACAGTGCTCCGTCGGTAGGTGTACTAAGTACCGTACAGACAACTTTAGATATCACTAGCCATAACCGTTGTAATATCTGTCCATTCTATAATTGCTTTGGAACTTGCACCTTCTCTGAAAAAAGTAATTCTGCTGCTTCAATGCTGTGACGATGGCTGTCCTCAGTACTGCGCTGTAAGTTGTTGATATCTCAAAGAATAATGGACCTGCACTTCTCGTTGTTGAATTGCAGTAGAATATGCGCCATCTGTGAAAGGATTAATCCAACGGCTACTGTGCTATAGTGGTGGACGTAACAAGGGTCGTACGGTCAGTTGGAGGTATATCAAGACGTCACCGTAATTTACATTGATTATTGCATAATTGCTTTCGAATATACATCATGAGTGAGCAAAGTAGTCCAGCGGCTACATTACTGTGGTGGTGGGTTTAATCAGGATTGTGTTGCTAATTGTTAATTACTCGAGGTTCGATGGATCTGCATTTTACCATTCCAGAATTTTTATAGAACTTAAATTACCAATGAGCAGATTGATCCAACACATACTGCGCTTCATTGGTGGATTCAGTGAGTACCATACTTTCAGTTCGAATTATCTCAAGCTATTAACATAGTATAAAATGGCTATTCCAGAATTGGATTGGAATTCTCATCACCAGTGGACAAAGTAAGTAAACGGCAACAATATTGTAATAATGGCTGTACCCAGTACTGCGTTGACATTTGTTAATATCTCGAGGGAAAAAAGATCTGCATTTCTCTTTCTAGAATTGCTGTGGAATATACGTCATCAGAGAAAAGATCAATCCAACGGCAACAGTGTTCCTTTGGAAGTCGTACTAAATTCCGTACTGCCAATTGTATATATCACGAGGCAAAGCCACACTATACATGCGTTATTCAAGGATCACTATTGAATTTGCATCGTCAGTGAGCAAAGTAATCCAGCGTGTACGTTACTGTGATGGTGGGCGTACTTAGTACTCTGTTGTCAGTTGTTAATATCTCAAGTGTCAGTGTATCTGTATTTGGTTAGTCTGGAGTTTGTATTTAATTTGTATCATCATTGAACCGATTAATGTAACTGCCACTGTGCCATATTGGTGGATGCCATAATTACCGTACTGTCAATTTGACACGTCTCAAGAAAACCGTAATGTACGTAGATTACTCTAGAGTAGCTTTGGAACTCTCATCGCCAGTGAACAAAAATATTCAACTGCTAAAATATTGTGATGCTGGCTGTACTCAGTACTGCGTTGTAATTTCTTAATATCCCGAGGGATAGAAGATCTGCACCTCTCGTCCTTGAATTGCTGTGCAATATACAACATCAGTGAAAAGATTAATCCACCGGCAAAAGTGATGTGTTGGAAGATGCACTAAATGCTGTACTGCCAATTATAAGTATCACGAAACACAACCCCACAGTACATACGTTATTCTAGAATCACCTTCGAATTCGCATTATCAGTAACAAAGTAGCACAACGCATACATTACTGTGATGCTGGGTGTACTCAGCCCAGTGTCGTTAACTGATAATATTACGAGAGTCAGTCGATCTGTATTTTGACATTCCAGATTTGTTATAGAATCCAAAGCATCATTGAGCAGACGATCCAACGGATACTGTGCTATATTGGTGGATGCAATTTGTTGCGTACTCTCATTGGAAACATCTGAAGACAACCGAAGCATTCATTGATAATTCCAGAATTGCTTTGGGATTTTCATCTTCGGTCAACAAAGTTATTCAACGGCGACAATACTGTGATGATGAATGTACTCATTTCAGTGTTGTCATTTGTTAATTCATGGAGGGACAAAGGACCTGCTTTTCTTGTTCTAGAATTGCTGTGGAGCATACGTCATCAGTGAACAGCTTATTCCAACGGCAAATGTTACACGCTGGAAGATGTACTAAGTGCCGTACTGTCAATTGTAAATATCACTACACATAAACGCATAATACATACGTTATTCTAGAATAACTATAGAATTTATATTATAAGTCAACAGGATAGCATAGCGTCTACATAACTGTGATGGTCGTGTCCTCAGTACCATGTTGTAAATTGCTAATGCCTGGTGGGCCAGTAGATCTTTTTCTTGTTATTCTAGGACTGTCATAGGATTTAGATCACCGTCGAGCAGAATAATCCAGCGGCAACTGTGATATATTGTTGGATCCAGTAAGAACAGTACCGTGAATTAGAAATATCTCATGGCAACCGTAATATGCATCGACTATTCTAGAATTGCATTGGAATTTATATCGCCAGTGAACAAAGCTATTCAACGGCTACAATACTGTTATGATGGCTGCACTATGTACTTTGTTGTCACTGGTAAATGTTTCAAGGTATAATGGATCTGCGTTTCCCGTCGTAGAACTGCTGTGGAGTGTATATGATCGGTGAGGAAATCAATCCAACCACAACAGTGATCTGTTGGAAGACGAACTAAATGCCGTTCTGTCAATTGTAAGTGTTACTAGACACATTCGCACTATTCATAGGTTAATCTATAAGCACCTTTGAATTTGCATCATCAGCGAACGAAGTAGACCAGCGGCTACATTACAGGTTTGGTGGGTTTACTCGGAACTGTGTTGTAAATTGCTAATATCTCAAGGGTCTGTGGATCTGGACCTTGTCATTCTACAACTGCTGTAGAATTTGAAGCGTCATTGAGCATATTAATCTACCGGCTACTGCGCCATATTGGTCGATGCAGTGCGAACCGTACTGTCATAGGATATATCTCAAGACGATCGTGACATACATTGACTATTCTATGATTCCTTTGCAGCTTACATCATCAGTCAACAAAATCATTCAACTGCTACAATACCGTGATGATGGCTGTACTCAGTACACTCTTGTCAATTTTTAATTACTCAAGGTATAGTGGACCTACGTTTTGTCATTCTAGAAATGCTATGGAATTTGAATCACCATAGTACAGATTAATTCAAATGCTACAGTGCTATATTGGAGGATGTAATGTGTACCGCACTCCCAATTGGAGGTATCACAAGGCTTAACCGTAATATACAATGATCATATCCGGATTGCTTTGGAACGTTCATCATCAGTGGACAAAGTTACTCAGCGGCTACGATAATATTATGATGACTGTACTCTCCTCTGTGTTGTCGTCATTTAATTCCTCGAGGTCTAATGTATCTGCATTTGGCGTCCTAGAGTTGCCGAGTAATATACGCTATCAGTAAACAGATTACTCCAACGGAAACGGGGATCTGTTGGACGATGTACTAAATACCGTACTGTCAATTGTAAATACCACTAGATATAACCGCGCTATACATATTATATTTTAGAGCGACGTTCGTACTTACATTATAGGTGAACAAAGTATTGTAGCTGCTACATAGATGTGATGGACGGTGCTTTCAGTTCTGTGCTGCAAATTGCTAATATTTCGTGGTTCAATGGATCCGCATTTTGTCCTTCTAGAAATGTTATAGAATTTAAATAATCATTGTACACCTTAATTCAACTGCAGCAGTGCTTTAATGGTGGATGTAGTATGTACCATGCCATCGATTGGAAATATCTCAAGGCATAACCGTAATATACAATGACTATTTTGGAATTGCTTTGGAATTTTCCCCATCAGTGAACAAAGTTATCCATCGGCTACGATACTTTAATGGTGACTATACTCAGTTCTGTGTTGTCATCCTTTGATTTCTTGAGGGACAATGGATCTGCATTACGCGTACTGGAACTGCTGTGGAGTATACACTATCAGTGAACAGATCAATACGACGGCAGCAGTGATATGTCGGATGACGTTCTGTATACCGTACTGTCAGTTGTAAATAGCACTAACCGTAACCGCAAAATACATAGGTTACAATAGAATCGTCGTCGAATTTACTTTATCAGTGAACATAGTAGTCCAACGGTTACATTGCTGTGATGGCGGGTGCACTGTGTACTGCGATGTAAGTTGTTAATAACTAGAGGAACGGTGTACCTGTACTTTGTAATTCCAGAGTTGGTATAGGATTTCAATTATCATTCAAGAAATTAATCCAGCGGGTACTGCGCTATATTGGTCGATTTAATAGGAGCCGTACTGTCAATTGGAAATATCTAAAGACAACAGTAATATACGTAGATTACTGCAGAATTGCTTTGGAATTTGCACCATCAGTGAACAAAGCATTCCAACAGCTGTAATACGTTATGAATACTGCACTCAGTATTGTGTCGTCATTCTTTAATTTCACGATGGGATAATCGGTCTGCATGTCTCGTCCTAGAATTGCTGTGGAATATATATCAGTGAGCATGACGATAAAACGGCAACAGTGACCTGTTCGAAGACACACTAAATGCCGTACTGTCAATTATAAATATCACTAACCATAACCACACAAAACATAAGTTATAACAGAATCACCTTCGAAATTGCATTATCAGTGTACATAGTACCACAACGGCTTCATTACTGTGATGGTGCGTGTACTCGGTACTGTGCTGTGAATTGCTAATATCTCGAGGGACAGTGGACCTTTGTTTTGTCATTGTAGAATTTATATATGTCTTAAGTCACCATTGAACAGAATAATCCAGCAGCTACTCTCCTATATTGGTGGATGTAACAAGTGCTGTACTGTCAATTGGAAATAGCTCCAGAAAACCGTTATATACATAGATTACTTTAAAACTGCTTTGGAATTTACATCATCAGTGCACAAAATTATTCAACGGCTACAATACCGTGATTATGGCTGTACTCAGTATTCTAACTTCATACTTTAATTACCCGCGGTTTAATGGGTCTGCATTTCTCGTTCTATAATTTCTGTGGACTATACATCATCTGTGAGAAAATCAATCCTACGGCAAATGTTACCCCATGGAGGACGTGCTGAATGCCGTATTGCTAAGTGTAAATATCACTAAGTATAACCGCACAATATATATGTTATACTAGAGTCTCCTTCGATTTTACATTATCAGTGAACAAAGTAGTGCAGCGGCTACAATATTGCGGTGATGGCTGTACTCGGTCCTGCGTTGTCATTTGTTATTATCTCTAGGGGTAAAGGAGCTGCGCGTCTCGCCCTTGAATTGCTGTGGTATGTAGAACATCAGTGAACAGGTTATTCCAGCGGCAACTGTGACCTGCTGGAAGACGTACTAAATGCTGTCCTGTCAATTGTAAACATCACTGTACATAACAGCGTCATACATTGGTTACTCTAGAACCACCGTCGAATTGACATTATAAGTGAACAAGGTGGTATAGCGTCTACATAACTGTGATGGTCGGTGACCTCAGTGCAATGTTGAAAATTGCTAATATCTCGAGTGTCAGTGGATATCTGTTGCGTCATATAGAATTGTTATAGCATTTAGATCATCACTTAACAGAACAATACAACGGCTACTGTGCTATATTTGTGGACCTAGTAAGTACAATAATGTCAATTGGAAATGCCTGAAGACAGCCGTGATATACATTGATTATCTAGAATTGCTTTCGAATTTTCTGCACCAGTGAACAAAGTTATTCAACGGCTGCAACACCGTGATGATGCCCCTACTCAGTACAATGTCCTTATTTTTAATTTCTATGGAGATAATGGACCCTCATTTCCTTTTCTAGAATTGCTGTGGAACGTACACTATCAGTGAACAGATTAATCCAACGGCAACAGTGTAATGTTGGAAGATGTATTAACTGACGTACTGTCAATTGTACATATCACTACCCGTAGCACACTATACTTAGGTTATTCTATAATAGTTTTCGAATTTACGTCATCAGAGGGCAGAGTAATACACCGGCTACATTACTGAGTTGGTGGGTGTACTCAGTACTGTATGGTCAATTGCTAATTCCTCGAGGGCCTGCGGATCTGTATTTTGTGAATCTAGAATTCTTGTGGAATTTAAATCGTCAGTGAACAGAATAATTCAACCGTTAATGTGCTATATCGCTGGATGTAATGAGACCGTACTGTCAATTGGAAATATCTGAAGACGATCGTAATATACGTTGATTACTCTAGAATTGCCTTGCAACTTACGACATGAGTGAACAAAGTTATTGAACGTCTACAATACTGTGGTGATGGCTATACTGAGTACTGTGTTGTCATTTGATAGTATCTCATGGGATAATGTACCTGCGTATCTCTGTCAAGGTTTGCCGCGGAATATAGAGCATCAGCGAACATATGAATCCTACGGCAAAATTGATATGTTGGAAGACGTAGTAGGTGCTGTGCTGTGAATTGTAGATGTCACTAGCCATAACCACAAAACCTATATGTTATACTAGAATCGCCTCCGAATTTACATCATCAATGAACAAAGTTGTCCATCGTCAACGTTACTGTGATGATAGCTTTACCCAGTACCGTGTTGTAACTGCTTAATGACTTCAGGAATATTGGACCGGCATTTTGTCGTTCTAGAAATGTTACAGAATTTAAATCACCATTGAACAGCTTAATTCAACTGCTACAGTGCTATATTGGCGGCTGCATTATGTACCATACTGTCAATCGGAAATACACTATCTAAGGCCCTAACCGTAGTATACAATGATTATGCCAGAATTGCTTTGAGTTTTCATCATCAGTAAACAGAGTTATTCAGCGGCTAGAATGCTGTGATGCAAGGTGTACTCAGTACAGTGTTGTCATTATTTAATTTATTGAGGTATAATGGATCTGCATTTATCGTTCAAGAGTTGCTGTGGGATATACACTATCAGCGGACAGATTAATCCAACGAAAACGTTGACCTGATGGAAGATGTACTAAATGCCGTACTGTCAATTGGCGTATCAACATCCATAGCCATAATATGCATAGGTTATTCTAGTATCACATTCGAGTTTACATCAGTGAAAGAAGTTGTCCAGCGGCTACATTACCGTGGTGATGTATGTACTCCATATAGTGCCGTCAATTGTTTATGACTCAAGGAGTAGTGGACCTGCATTTTGTCACTCTAGGAATGTTATAGAATTTAAATCACCGCTGAACAGTTTAATTCAACTGCTACAGTGCTATATTGGCGGATGGATTATGTACCATACTGTCAATTGGAAATTATTAGTGCCCAATCCGTAATATATAATGATTATGCGAGAATTGCGTTGAAATTTTCATCATCAGTGGATAAAGATATAGAACGGCTAGAATACTGTGATGGAGGCTGTACTCAGTACTGTGTTGTCATTTTTATTTTCTCGAGGGATAATGAATCTGAACATCTCGTTCTAGAATTGCTGTGGAATATGCACCGTCAATGGAGAAATTAATCAGACGGCAGCAATCTGTTTGTGGGTGAACTACGAACCGTACTCTCAATTGTTAGGGCCCATAGCCACAACCGCTGTGTGAATTGATTACCCTAGAATAGCCATGGAACTTATATCAGCAGTGAAGAATGTAATACGAAGTCCACAGTAACGTGATGACGGCTGTACTCAGAGCTGCGTTGTCAATTTCTAATACCTCGAGGGTCAATGTAGCTCCGTTTTGTCATTCTAGAAATGTTGTAACATATACATCATCACACAACAGAAGAATACTGCGTCCGCAGGGCTCTGCTGGCAGAAGCACTGTATACCGTGGAGACAATAGGAAACATCTCATGACAGAACTTTACAAAACGTTTATTATAAATGAATTGCTTTGGAATTTATGTCGTCAGTGAACAAAGTGGTAGAGTGGCTGCATTACTGTGATGATGGCTGTACTCAGTAAGGTGCTGTCAATTGTTTATATCTCGAGGGAAAATGGACCTTCATTTTTTTATTCTAGAAATGCTGCAGTATATATGTCCTCCATGAACAGACTAATTCTATGGCTACACGGCTCTGCAAGCGGATGTATAAAGTACCGTACTGTTAGTTCTAATTATCCCTAGCCATGACCGTGCTATACACCGATTATTCCAGAATTTCTTTGGAACTTATTCCATCGATGGACACACTTTTACATCGGCTACAACACTGTGACGAAGGCTGTACTCTGTACTGTGTCGTCAATTGCTAACGTCTCGAGGGATAATTGATATTACTGCAGTCGTGCCAGTAATGCAATAGAATCTAAATGATCATTGTGCATATTAATCCAGCGGGTACAGTGCTCTGTTGGTGGAAGTTCTAAGCACTGTGCTGACAATTTTAAATATCCCCAGCCATAACAATACCGCACACTGGTTATTACAGAATTTCTTTGGAATTTACAGCATAACAGTACTGTAACCGTTGAATCAGTTATTCACTGATGGTGCGATTTCGAAGGCAATTTTAAGATAATCAATCTACAGTATGTTTATGGCTATAGATGTTTATAGTTGACAATACCGTACTTACCACATCTACGAGCAGAGCAGCGTAGCCGTTGTATTAGTCGGTTCGCTGATGATTTACATATATCAGCAGTTCTAGAATGAAGAAAGGCGGATCCGTTATCCCTCGAAATACAAACAATTGACAACACAGTACTGAGCAGAGCCGTCACCACCGTGTTGTATACGACGAATGACTTGTTCACTGATGCTGTAATTTCAAAATGGAATCTACAGTAATCTGTCAATAGTACGGTAGCTGCTAGAGAAGCTTACAGTTGTGAGCGCAGTGCTTCGTACATCTACCAACAGAGCACTGTACCGATGAGACTTATTTCTTCAATTTTGATTTAGATTCCATAGCAGTTCTAGAATGACACAGGACAGTTCCATTATACCTCGCGATGTTACCAATTCACAACAGTTTATCGAGATGAACCATCATTACAGAAATGGAGCCGTTGGAATACTTTGTTCACTGATGATATAAATTCTAATGTCATTCTAGAGAAACGCATGTATGGAACGGTTATTTCTAGTGATAATTACAATTGACAGTACTGCAGTTAGTACCTTTACCAGCAGAGCACCTCTTCTGTTGGACCAATCGGGAAGCTGACTATGTATATTTTCCAGCAATACTGGAATGCAAAATGAAGGATAGTTACCTTTCGAGACACTAACAGATGAAAATACAGTACTCAGGACAGCCATTATAAGAGTACTGTAGCCTTTGTTTTAATACGTTCATCGAAGATGTAAATTCTGCAGCAATTCTAGAGGAGTCAATGGATGTTATTGTAATGGCTAGAGAAACTTACGGTTGACAGTACGTTATTGCGAACATCTGCCGAAAGACCTTTGTAGCCGTTGGAATTATCTACTCAATGATGATATAGATTCTACAACTGTTCTAGGATGACAACATACAAATCCATTATACTTCGCGATATTAAAATTGACAATGCAGTACTCAGGACCGCCGTCATCACAGTGTTGCTGCCATTGGATCATTTGTTCGCTGATGATGTATGTTCCGATGCATCCATAGAATAATCAATGTATAGTATCGATATTACTAGAGATATTTACAAACGACAGTCCTTCACTTAGTACATCCAGCAACAGAGCACTGTTGCCGTTGGAATAATATGTACATCGATGGCTTTTATTCCCAATCAACTCTACAATAATCATTGCATGGTACGTTTATCCCTAGAGAGGGTAACTGCCGACAGTACGGCACACAGCACATCAATCAAGACAGCTCTATTGCCGTTGTATTAGTCTGATCACCGGTTATTTATATCGCGCAACAAAGCTAAAATGAAAAACGCAGATCCTTTAACCCTCGGGAAATTACCAACTGACAACACAGTAGGAAGTGCAGCAATCTTAACGGTACTCTAGCCGTTGCATTAACATCTTCTTTGACGATTCAAATTCCGCTGACATTCTAGGATAGTCAATGAATAGTACGCTTGTGGCTTGGATTAATATGTTCAATGATGATTTGCTTTCTGTATCAGTCCTGGGATGACAAAGTACAGTTCCATTATCCGAAGCAATATTTATAATTGGCAATACAGTGTTGAATACATCCCCCCCCGCCCTCCGTCACTGTAGCCATTGGACTATGTTGTTCACTGAGGGAAATTGAAGCGGTGTTCTAGAATTAAAATCTATAGGTGCACCATCAGACGACATATAAACATTAGACAACGCAGTACCCAGTGCAGCTATCATGAGTGTACTGTAGCCGCTGTGTTACTTTGTTCATTGGTGATTTAAGTTCCTAAGCCACTCTAGAATTATCAATAAATGTTACGGTCATGGCTCGAGAAACATACATCTGCCATTACTGTCCTTATCGCAGCCACCATCGCAGCACTCTAGCCGTTCCACTACTTTGATTACTCAATTCCAAAGAAATACTAGAACGACGTTATGCATACCCATCATCCCTCGACGTATTAACGACTGTCAACACAGTATCGCGTACGGCCTTCGCCACGGTACGGTAGCCGCTGGATAACCTTGTTCATTGACAACTTAAATTCTGCAGCCACTCTGGAGAAATCAATGCACAGTACGGTTATGACTAGAGAAATATGCAACTGACATTACAGTGCTAAGTACAGCCATCATCGCAGGAATGTAGCCTTTGTAATACATTGATCAGTTATGTAAATTCCAAAGCAATACCAGTATTACAATACGCGGATCCATCATCCCTCGTCACATTAACAATTGACAACACAGTGCTGAGTACTGCCATTATCACTGTACGGTAGCCGTTGGACTATTTTCTTTATTAATGATTTAAATTCACCAGCCATTCTTGAATCATCAATTTATATATAAGTTATGGCTAGAGACACCTACAGCTGACATTATGGAGTGTGGCATATCCATCAACAGAGCACTGTTTTCATAGGATGAGTCTGTTCGCTGGTGGTACATATTCCACAGCAATTCTAGAATGATAAACGCAGATCCTGATTCCCTCGGTATATAAAAAACTGATAACACAGTACTGAGTATAACCATCGTCAAAGTACCGTAGCCGTTGGACTAACTTCTTCATTCAAGATACAAATTCCGCAGCCATTATAGAATAATCCATGTATAGTGCGTTTGTGGCTGGAGACATTTACAATTGACGGTGCGGTACTTATAACATCCTCCGAAACAGGACAGTAGCCGTTCGATTAATTTGATCCCTGATGATTGGATTTACATAGCCATAATGCAATGACAAAGGGCTTATTCATTATAGCTCGAAACATAAATAATTGACAAAACAGTACCAATTACTGCCACCTATACGGTACTATAGCCATTGAAATAATTTTTTGACTGATGACATGAATTCAACAGCAGTACTGGAATAACCAATGCATTCAAGAGTTATGCCTAGAGATATTTAAGATTGGCAGGTCGGTACTTGGAACGTCCGCAATGAGAACACTCTGGCGCTTCGTTTAATCTCTTCAATGCCGATATAAATTACACATCAATTCCAGAATGACAATAGAAAGATACATTAGCGCTCGATATTCTAACATTTGAAACAGTACTCAGCACAACCGTAGTCACAGTACTGCAGTCGCAGGAATAATTTGATCACCGATGACTTAATGCCATAGCAATTCTAAAATAATCAATGCATATTTCGGTTATGGCTGGAGACATTTACGATTGACAGTACTGTACTTGCTACATCCATCGACAGCGCACTGTAGCAGTTGGATTAATCTGTTCACTAATTACATGTATTCTGTGGCAATTGGAGGATCATCAATGGATAAGTCAGTTATTGCTGGAGATATTAACAATTGACATTACGGTACTTATTACATCCACCAACACAGCAATGTAGCGGTTGGATAGATATGTTCGCTCATCACTTAAAAACCACAGCACTTTAGGATAATCAATGAGTAGATCTGTGTTTGCTAGAGATATTCATAATTGGCAGTACGGTGCTTAGGACATCCACCAACAGATCACGCTTTTCGTTGGAATAATCTGCATACTTTTATTATAAAATGTTTAGCAGTTATAGTGTGACAAACGGTTTGATCATATATCGATAGTGATGGGACAATTGACAGTGCAGAACTGAGTGTTCCCGTCTTTACGCTACCACAGTCCTTGAGGTGCTCTGTTAACTGAACAGATATGTTCATCCTCCATTGTGCAATGGTCAATGGATAAAGCAATTGTGAATGGAGGCAATGACATAAGTCAATACAGTACAGAGTGCAGCCATGGTCACTGTGTTGTTGACGTTGCATTAATTTGCTCGCTGAAAATTTAAGCAATATATCAATTCTAGAATGTACAACGTATAGATCAAACAACGATAGTGGAATTGAGAGATGACAATATTTTACTGAGATTAGCCATCTTCACAGAGCTGTATCCATTGGACTAATATAATCGCTGATGATCTACGTTCCTTAGCAAATGTATAACCATCAATGGATATAGCAATTGCCGCTGGGGACATTGACATATATCAGTACATTACTGGTTGTAGCCATCAGCATTGCACTCTATACGATTGGTCATATTGTTCACAGATGATTTAGATTGGGGAGAAACACTAATGTGGCGGAGGGCAGATCCACTATCCCTCGAGATATTATCAATCTACAAAACAGTACTGATTAGTGCCATCATCAAAGCACTGTATCCGTTGGATTAGCTTGTTCACTGATGATAGAATTTCCACGCCTATTCTAGCGTAATCTATGTATAGACCAGCTGTTGCTTGAGATATTTATAATTGACATTGCGGTGCCTCGTATGTCCTCCTGCAGAACGCTATAGCCCATTGGTTTTTCTGCTCAACGATGATTTATGTATTATATCAATTCTAGAATGACAAAAGGCAATTCCATTATCGCACGTGATGTTAGCAGCAGACAAAGCTATACTCAATACAGTCATCATCAAAGTATTGTAGACTATCTCTTAATTAAATAACTGCTGACTTATATACCAATGCAACTTAGCATTATCAATTTATGTGTCACCTATGACTGGAGATATTTGAAATTGGCATATCGGTACTTAGTGCAACCACCAGCAGAGCGCTGCAGCCGTTGTATAAACCTGTCCACTAACGATTCAGTCATCATAGCTGTTCTAGAATGGTCCACGGATCGATCACACATCGATAGTGATATTGATAGGTGTCTGTGAAGAAATGAGTGTGTCCGTTTACACTACACTACAACCATTGCACTAATACGTCCGCTGATCATCTAGCTACTTCAGTAATTGTAGAATGTTCCATGGGCGGAGTTGTTTTCTCTAGAGACATTGACAAGTGTCAATACCGTACTGCACAGCCGTCGCCACAGTACTGTAGCTGTTGGATTTACATGTTCCCTGGTGATATGTATTCCACGGCAATTCCAGCATACTTAATGTATAGATCAGTTGTGGCTAGAGATATTTACAATTGGCATTACGGTACAAGGAACAGGCATCATCAAATGACTATATCCGTTTGGCTAATCTATGCTCAGAACCTCTAGAACGTTCAGTGGACAGAGCAAATGACGCTAGGGACGTTGACGTATGTGAATAGACTACTGAGTATAGCCAGCTGCACAGAACAACATCCGGCGGAAGGATCTATGCAATGGCGATTTAAATTCCGGGGCCAATCTATAATAAACAATATATAGATCAATTGTGTCTAGAGCACATTACAGTTGACTATACGGTACAAACTACAGCCTCCAATACAGAACTATACCCGTTAGAGTAGTCCATTCATTGACGACTTGAATTCTGTAGAGATTCTGCAATGATCAAAAGATATCTCAATTGTAGCCGGTGATACAAACAATTGACAATACGCTAACGATTATGGCCATCACCATTGTCCTACGGCCATTGCATTAACTTAATCTCTGCTCGTATACGTTCTCCAGAAATTCGCGAATGAATATCGTTTTTCACCGAGTAACAAACAATTAATGCACTTTCGGCGTAGTTTGAATACAGTTTGATCGAACTTTTAGAATAATTGGTTTCCTTGCGGTAAAGTTCTTCTACTGATTCCGAACTGCACATGGTAATACTATTCTAGTATGTCACAAATTTCCAGCAACAGCAGAGTTGTTTGGTCGTGGTTTCTGCGAATTCTTAGGAAATTTGCCATTTTTGGGCGAAGATTTACTACTGTTTTATAACTGCACAGAAATACATCGTTCCAGTAATATCCCAAATTTCATGCAACTTCGGTGCCATTTGGATTACAGTTTCAGCGAATATAAGGAAGGCTTTCGATTTCTTGTCGCAAAACTTTACTACTGCCGCAGATCTGCACCGAAAAGTCTTATTTTAGTAATACCACGCACTTCATGCAATTTAATTTCATTTGTGTCGTCTGCCAACCTTTACTGACAGGTATAGCGTGCTACATTAACTCTACAATACTCATTATATAACGGTATATATAGCAAAGGAGCGAGCCAATAAAGGACATTTACTGTATATATATAAGTACCGGTAGAATAAGGGTGATACAATAAAGTACATATCATTGCAATATAATAACTAGGTAGCGTGATCCCTGCATCCGCTTTTCCAGCGTCAAAGAGACTTGTAAAGGCCGAGATGACGCGTCCCGTTTCTGAATGCACAGCCACCGACCAGACCAAAGCGTATGAAGGAGACATAGTGGCGAGGAAAGGAGCTTGGTCCAGCTCGCCCGCCGATCACGCTTACCTTGCCCCACGATCCTCTGTCCACGCTCTCCGATGATGGTCCTCTCAGCATGCTGTTGCCTTGAGTGTCACATTCATGGTTATTAACCATTTGCGCTTAGAAAAATTTTCGCGATATACACTTAACAATTCGAAACTTTTCTTGTATGTACCTATGACATCCGGTTGTTGCCATCTATGGTGAAATGAGAATAGAAAATCACGAATACTTCATTTCCATTTTTCACGTGAAGTTACTTCTATTTCAGATATTATCATATAGTCGTCATTTAAGCTAAAGGAGCATGTTAGCGGTGCGAGGAACATGAGGTCACCTTTCTTGAATTGAGTATGGACACTTCCTTTGTTTCAATTTGTGAACCTTGTTCTCACGACTTACACTGTTTTTGTTTTATTATCTTCATATTTCTATGCAAATTTCTCGCTGACATTCCATCGCTCTAATTGTTACGTATGCGACAGCAATTCAACGGTTGGTATGTATTGCATACGAAAGCACTTTACCGATGCAAATGATACTATACTGCTTCGTTTGAGAATATTCATTGCAAATTAGGTTCCTATAATTTCAGCGTAGTCCTCATCGTTTAAATCACCTATTAATTATCTGTACGTTGCTTCGCATTATTATACATTCTACGACTAATTTTCGGAAAATGTTCCAGCTTATTCCATGCTTGCACACTTAAAAGCAGAACCATACAGTTCCTTCCTGAGCTTTATTCCATTAGATTATTGAAGTGCTTATATCAGCACCAGAAGAAATATTTTCCACCTTCATTCATTGTTTTAACCATTACCTTCAGAATTTTAACGAAACTATTTTTAGCTTTCTAGTAATATTTCCTTAAACACACTGTAACTTTATTTCGCGTCAATTCCGTGCAATCATGCTATTCACGTCGTGGGCCACCCATACTTAATTACCAAGCATTCCAATTAAGATTTAGGATACAAATTGTAAAAATCGTATTCCTGCTCGTAAATTCTCGACGATGTTTGGATGGATAATCCACGCAATTTTATTCAATTCGGGCAAACCGCGAACTTGTCATTTATATCCAAGCGGGAGTAATCCATTTCGAAACGCTCCTTTGCGGGGCATACATATCTTTATCTTGCATAGGCTTACCCATTTTCATAAATATTCAAAAATTTCCATAAAAGACTAGGAAATACAATTCAATTATGATAATTTGAGGCAAACGGAATAATCTGGGATTAACATCGATACGAACTAGACCAAACGAAGCATCTACTAACTATCTCATTTTCAGTAATATCCAAATCTCATTGAAATTCGTATAGAGAGTCGTACCTTAAGTTCGAAAATCTATTTTCGTTCATGGCAATTCTAGCGGAAAGTAACTAACTGAGAAATAATCGTAAGATCGTTTAAATGCAGAGAAAAATAAATGGACGTTAATGATGCAATGGGTCAGAATCATGATTTGAATACTATGGATATCTTAGAAATATATTTTTACGTAGTTTATAAATATTTCCTTACTTGTGTACGTCGTTTAGGTATAATGCGAATAGATATCTAACGAGGTTAGATTATATTTTAATGACATAATACGGATAAGTGCATTACAACACTTTGATATTATAGAGATGTGTAGCAATAAGATGACACTCTGGAGCTTCCAAATTCTAAACATGATTTTGGTAGAATATGTACCCTAACGTTCCCAATAGGTCACGAAAAATACAGAACTTTCTAAAATCTTGTAATTTTTATCAATTCTGACCGAAAATTGAAAAAATTTGTCCAAAATCTATACTTCTCAGGGAAAGTATAGCTATGCCATAAATGAGAGTATAACACTATTTAAAGGACCGAAAGAAATACAAAAAGGCTAGATAGTTCAGCATAACACAGCACTGAATGAGGATACACAGGTCAATTGTATTTAATCAACAACATAAATCAAAGCAACGCATTTAACAGAACTCCATGCTATCTAACAAATCATTCCGATAACCTATGCACCTTCTTTTAAATTGCATACTAGCCGTATAGGAATGGCGCGACCAGTTATTACATTTAGCTTCACGTCATATTGGACAGCCCAAGTTAGTTTCGTGCCATACCTAAGAATTCATACACTCATCACACATTTTCATCACTTTAGAGTGAACCAGGGAAATCTTTGTTACCCTTTTTGCATATAAAGTGCTCAGTAGCCTTGTAAACTCATCTGATATATAGAAGAAATCCTCAAACAATGTTCCAACCTTTTATTCAAGACGATAGTATCGTCATTATTCACGAAATCATAAATCGGATTTTGCAAACCGCCCAGCTATTAAAGTAAGTGTCACTAATATTAACAATACATATTCCACCTTATATTTATTCAGTTTATCCATTCACACTATAAAGCATCTGTTGTATCGCACCTCTCTGTAGGATGTTCTTCTTTTCACATGCTTATACACATCTCGTCTCTTTGAATATTTTTATATTTTTACCTTTATATCTATTTCCTCGTTTCATTCTTATTTTCCTTTCTTACCGTTAACGTTTTGACTCACTGTAATAGTTTTCATGTAATTTTTCAGAACGACTAATCCCGTACAGATAAAGCTTTAAGTAAGTAAACTAGATATTAATAAAGGTTACGGTAAAGAGAAATAATTCATGCGGCCGGCCAAACCGTACTAAGCAATCTAGTTAATCAATGTTCCAAGTTATATACTCCGAATAATAAAAAATTGTTGAATAACACCTTGAACAGCAAATTCAGTCCACCAGCCAACATTAATTAAAATCACAAGCTGCACAACACTCCAATGCATATAGCAAGATTACCAAGAAACAGGAATCCAGCAATAAGTCCGTGCCTTGTGTATAAACAAACCTTCCCATAAGAAACATCCTCGTATGATAAGACGGAAATGAATGCAAAAAACTACCAAGAATGTCGAGGGAGAGGCCGCCGGTGGAATCTATAACACAAGGAATGTCATGCCAATGGCTTCTCGATATCGAGTATATAGCCAGATCTGGTATTCCTGCCCTTCGAAGTATCTCTTCGGTTTCTTGTTTTTCCGTGCCGAGCGAGTTCCAAATGCATTCTTGTCAACCTGCGAAACCGTGGATTTTCGTTCACGGGCCCGTTTGCCAGGAGAATATTGAAATGGTGGCACCATGACGCCGTTAATACTATACATTGCCGTAAGGACGTATGACATTCAGATAAGGCGTTTCAGGCAATTAACTAATGCCAGCTGTTCACCCCTGCGATGGTGATGGGGATAAACCCCCAAACGACCCCTATTGGGGGATTGGGATACGCCCAATCAGTCCGAACCGAATGTGCCGCAGGGCACAACCGGTTCTGCCAATTTAGTTAAGATGATAGCCTGATCGCATCCCTCGGTAATGGAGCGGGATATTTCTAAATGCCTACTACCTCAGCAGAATATCACCTTAGCCGTGCGATGCGCAACTCTCATGCCGGGCTTCAAGAACACTTACCTGCGATGTCGGCTCCAGCCGCTGCAACCGCGAAGTCATCACAGCGACCGACGGACGGAATACACGTAGGAAGTCGACCAGGGCTAAATCGGTTTCCCGTAGTACCGGTGATAACGGGCGAACCGGTCAATCCGTTCCCGGCAAGCCACTACGTTTCTGAGGCTTCCAGCACACCTCGACGTACGTGCACGTCAGCTAGACAGCGTGGGTTCGCCAATCCCATACTACGTCCGATCAAGGTCGGCTGTAGCTCCTGCGGGGTCTCGTAAGGGCAACAATTAATGTTTCTTAAGATTCTTGGCGCCTTTGCGCTGCTTTGCCGCACCTGCTGCACTTTTGGATATAGCGGCATATGTTGGTTTTGAATTTAAGATCATCATCGTACCTATCAGAAGAGCATGGTCCAACCAGCGGAGCAAGTCAACCCGCACTTGATCCTTAGGTGGCTTAAGGAGTACGCCGGTGGAGGTGCACTATTTGGCGTATCACCCTTGGGCCACTTCAGGTCCGGCATGGGTAAGAGATCCAACCGAAAGTCTCCATGGCCCGTTGTCACTCCCACTTACGCATCCAGTGACATGCGCGCACGCATGGGACTACACCCACTGGATCCCGAGGGCACCATGTGTCGTAAGGACAAGTATTGTGTGCGTTATCCGGGCCCGCCAATTGGCGACCGCGCCGTACCTCGAGCTAATGCTGTATAGCGGCTTCGCAAAAAAAATGTTATTGTACTTTCCAGCGACACCGCTGCATGGGAAAGCGTGCGTAGGTGTTGAACACGCGGCTCGGAGAAACCCTGCCCTCACCGTTCAAGGATAATGGGACAAGTTGGACCTACCCTTGCGAGAAGCAGCTCACTTGACCGAGCCTGCAGGCCGCCTCGCGCTCTGGAGTCTCGTTACCAGCGGGGGCCACGTGGAGGCGGAGCTGCCAACTTTCGCTCGTTCCCAGCAGGATGGCATTCGCCGATATTACTGCACCGCCACGGAATCTGTGCATACCGCCCGCGTTGACGTTCTCGGGGTCCTTACCTGTTGTACTTGCTTCTTCTTATACTCCTGTGACGGTCATGGTTCTCTTCTCTGGCAGTCTTCTTAGCTTGTTCCTGCTGGCTGCTTCCTCCTTAGCAGCAGTTGGACCACTTCCGGTAGGATCGCGCTTGGGCCAGCCTTGTGCTTCTCCTTTGTTCTCTTTTTCTGCTTTCTTCTTTTTCCTCCACACCGCGTCTGCTCCCTCCGCCAACACGTGTTCCCCTTGAAGCTGTTCCATCTCTCCTTTCTCGCCATTTCTTCTCCTTGAAGGAGAGTATGTCGCGAGCGAACTTCCGAATGTGACGAAATGCCTTTCTTGACCTGAGGATGTGACCTTCGACAGGCCACCTGAATCTGTGATCGTCGAGTCCTTCTTTCAGTACGCTCCGGTCTTCACTATAGAGTGAGCTCTCATCTATGATGTGCCTCGGCGTTTCCTATTCTCTGCAGTCGCACAGTTCCTTTTCGCGGCAGCCAAAGTACTTCAGCTTGTTATTGATGTCACCGTGGCCGTTGAGGAACTGTGTTGCATGGTGGTCCACGTGGATCCATTTATTCTTGACCCTCTCGTGGACGCTGCTGAAGTAGGCGTATGATGTTCGTCTTTTCCCTGTCCCTCGCCAACGCTCCTGCCAAGTGGCCATGGCCTCATCCCGTAGGCGTCCCTTTGCTTCCACTATGATGGTGCATCTTTTCCTTTCAGCGTCTATCCGCTCTAGTATTTCGACCACCAGGTAGATAGACATTCCCCAGCAATCACTTGAAGAGCCTCTGTCGAAATGGTCCGGTATGCCTTCGTGTCCTAAAGCAGTGCCATCCTCTGCGATTTGTCGAGAAACCTTTTCGCCTTCAGGTTCAATTGGCCGCACCAGCCGGCTGCTGCGTACGCGGCGATCGGGACAAAGAGCCCCCTGTGCAGGGTCTCCACGTCCGAGACCCCAGTTCGCCTTGGCCACGTTTGCAAGGCTATTGAACATCCTTCTGCACTTGTGCGCTGTTTCGTGCACGTGCATTTCTCTCCTCAGGTCGCGTTCAAGATGAACGCCCAGGTATTTGATTGATGGGCACATCCTGATACTTTTCCCGTTGATGTGAATTGTTGGTGGACGTTCGGCGTCGAGCTTCCCTTTCACCAGCAGCATCTCCGTCTTCTCGGCCGAAAGTGCTAGCCTTTTGCGGCTGCACCATGTAGAGGCCGTTGTGACCGCTGATTGCCCTTCTGGCCGCAGTTCCTACCTCGAGTTACCGCCGGCCAGGACTGTTATGTCGTCGGCGCAAGCGACCACTCCGCAATGGGTTTCCTCGGACTCTAGTTGCGCCAGCAAGTCGTCGAAAAGAGGTTCCAGATTCTGGGTCCTAGTACCTACACTTGCGGGCAAATCATTTTTAGTGGAATCTCGACGGATTTGTGCTTCCCTATCAGCTGGACTCTCCTGTCCGTGAAGTAGCTTTGCGTCAGCTTGAACATGTCCTGCGCGCAGTTCCTTCGCTTCAGTTGTTGGAGCACGTTAGGCCACCACACATTATCGAAGGCACCCGAAATGTCGAGTGCGACCGCTAAAATATACTTCCACTCGCCCTTCTCACTTATCCCTCCACGTAGCTTCGCAATTGCGTCCTGTGTCGATATTCTAGCACGAAATCCGAACTGTCGCTCAGAGGACAGTATATTATTGTGGAAGAGTGGGGCCATCCTTTTCGTC
Organism: Eufriesea mexicana; assembly: GCF_001483705.2. NCBI lineage: Eukaryota > Metazoa > Arthropoda > Insecta > Hymenoptera > Apidae > Eufriesea > Eufriesea mexicana. The sequence goes on along the minus strand of NW_016939886.1, from coordinate 29,063 downwards.
ATTAGTCGCTCCAACAGCTTGCCAATCGTTGAGAGCAAGCATATCGGCCTATACGACTTTGGGCTACATATGTCTCTGTCTGGACCTTTGAGAATAGTAACAACGGTACTGACTTTCCATATCCTCGGGAAGAATCCCCACCCCAAACAGGCGTTGACTAGATTCAGAAGCTTTTGACGATTAGAGCTCCATGCGATCTGAACTACCTCCGACTCGATTCGGTCGGGGCCAGGGCATTCGACTCCTTTGAGCCGCGCTGTCACGCTGCCCAGTTCCTCTTACCTGAATGCGGGGCCGTTTGCGGTTGCCGGGGCGTTCTTTGAGTCCTCTCGAATCCCAAGTTGCTCGGGTGTGTCTTTTTCCATATCGTTATCTGGAACGAGCGCTGTTGACATCGCCTCCGCCATGGATCGCCAATTCATGGATTCTCCTTGTGGCGTGCGGAGTGCGTACGTCGCCCATAATGTGTCGTAAGGGGGTCGCCAACGCGCGCTGCTTACCTCCGTTATGCACCTGTTAGCATTTATCCTGGCATGGAGTCGGGAATGAGTTTGAGTTAGTCCGCGAAACGAGTATCATCAACCGAGTGCGTTTTCAACACTTCGCCCTCGGTGATCCAATCATTGCGGAAAAATAGCGGGTCGAATGTTTCCCGCTGAAAATTCGACGAAACTTCTTAAAGCGGTGTACGAGGCATAGGGTATTAACTAACGCGTGGAGTTACTTCATTCTGGCATTCCTCGCATCGTCCTTTGATGTTTAACGCTAAACCTAGCACAGGTTAATTGACCCACGAACGAGAAAAGGAAAGAAGAATTTGAAAGAATACAGGAATAATAATTTAACCTATATTGGGCGCAATATCACGCAAACATGTGACCAAAGGAATGATCGGTCCTGTGGGTAATTTCAAGTAAAAGGTTTGGAAATGGTTTTGGATTTGAACCTTGGCAGGTTTGATTTGCGAAATAATGCTTATTTTCTGCTAGTATCCTCTTCAGTCCTTGCACCCTGATATACTTGCGAGAAACTGAGAATGATGATGTTACTAGATTTTCACCTGCAGCTTACATACACATATTGTTCTAAATAAGATCTTGTCAATTCTTTGATTTATACAAATTTCGAGCTCTTTAATATACGCTCCATGTAATTTCAGCCCAACGCGGGTGCAATTGATATTTATGAGATATAGTATGTGAAACTAATGACGGTATAGACCCATTATGGTAGTGTAAGCGGTCAGCGTCATACACTACTACGTATAACTTAGTGAGTCTTACTTTTGCATCCAGGGATTGAATTTGTATTCACACTGCTCTACTATAGAAGGCAGAGGCTGTTCTTTGCTGAGAATTAGTAAACATTGGACCACTGGTGGTTTCAATAGGAAATTATCTTTTTTTGCATTACGATCAATTGCGGCTTATAAAACAGCTAAAGTCACACCGTGAAAGTTATTGCGCAATTTTTCGTTTCCAGTTAATTTAGGACACAATGGAGAGTATGCCAGCAACATGCTACTTGTTAAAATATTAATATGGTGGAATACACACTAGATGCAATTCCATTAACAAGTACCAGTCATACTGAATAGGAGCAACCTAAATTCCATCTGGTTCGTGAAATAACAGCAAACAATTTCGGAGTTTAATCGAATAATTTATTCGGAAGGAAATAACCTGGCAGTCAAAAGTCGCATACTAAGTACCTTGGGGCTTCTACGGTGGTCTAATTTTCCCGAATTTGGTGCCTTGGTGTAAACTTCTAGAAGAGAAATGAATCTTAATACTTCCCCAATCTGCAAACCGAAATCCCGTCTCCGTCTTCCGCCACAAAAATGTCCAAGAGGTGATACGATCGAAGGACTCTAGAGGACGGGTTTACCATTTACATAGAGCCCACAAGTGATATTCTCGGGTCTCTCTTCCCAAAGTTATAACTGCTCAAAGGAAAAGATAGCGTAGGTCTACGTTTGCACTCGGTTGCATGCAATGGAAAGTCATTGAACGCCGAAACAAGTTGCTAGACATCCACTCATCTGTATGAAAGTGCTTTCGTTGCAAATTCCGTGGTTACGACGTCGGAATATAATAATGTCGTCGCTGTAGGACACATAGCGAACCCTAACGAACTGGTGTTTTACGTTTGTAGGCGGCGGCCCAAATAAATACGCCGTGAGCCGGCGGCTAGCAATGGGCCACGGTGCTTCATAATAGCGTTGATCTAAATATTAGGCTCTATAACCATTTGCGTGCATGCGAGCAGCATGGATTCCTGCGAGCTTGTACCACTCTACAACGTAGCGGCGCTTGCCTCTAAACAAAGCACAGTCCGACGCCACCTGCAGACAATTTCCAAACGAAACATCCTGTCTATTATTAATTCCTCTCATCGTGTGAAAAACGCGCGAATACACGCTTGATTTGATCAAAATACGTGACTGGAATGAGTTCGGCTGCTGCAAATGTATACGTTCTAGCAGCGCTTGACGAAACCAATTACTAAAGCCTTCTGCTGCTGCGCCTGTACCCTAGAATATACATGCCCATATTGTGACGTGGATTTTAAAATATTGCCAACTTAACTATTCTGAGTTAAGAAGCAGTTTCTCGGGAAATATTATTCTAATTATTATTAACTATTGTAATTTTTTCATCATGATTTTATCGTGTATACAAATAGCTGGAAAGTCTAGTCCCAGTAATTGTTTCCGGAATTGTTAGTTTTCAGCTTTATTTACACAGAATTATCTATTAATTTTATCCATACATACCGTGCTTGGGTGCAGCTTTATGTGAAATTACGATAAGGTATTGTAGACAAGATTTTCTGGCCTCTAAATTATATTTACTGGCTTCTTAACGGCAAACTTGTATAAAAGTGTGAAAAATTGCGCTGCTTTAAAAGAAAATTAAGTTGGAACGTGGGAGGATACGAAATTTTTATAATAATAAGGTATTAATTACATAACTAATATCAAAAGGAAACGATGCCCCAATTAAGGGCTCTTCATCTAAACCTCTATTACAAGGAAAGATGTAATTAGAAGTCGGAAAATAAAGATGGAGAGTGAATTATTTATAACCTACAATACATTTTCCAAACCTTATCGATACCTATAAAAAGTAAAATTTATAGAATCTTCCATGTAAAGTTCAACATTTACATTTCCCTTTTATCTTCAACGATATTTTACTATCCCAAATACTTCTACCTAATCATTCATAAAAGAACGGTTTATTTCCTCCCATTCCTTATATCTACAGGAATGATGAATATTTCTATTTATTGCTGAACGTACAGTGGATTAAGTGTCTACTCACAAACATTTAACTAGAAATTTCATATTACTTATTATCCCCATTTCTCTTCTATTACTGTAATATGACCAACCTTCCTTTACTTTCATTCAGTATATATTACCAACATTCGGAACTAATATTCTTAATGTGGAAATTACTAAATTTCTAAACCTCTGAGTTACTAAATCAGTAAATTGTAGGATGGCGAAAGGTAGTGTTACGTTACCAGAAATTAAGGAACCAAGAATAACGTAATAACACCATCACAAAATTGAAAAACTATTGACTTAAGCATGCCTCATTCGATTCATGACATTTACCCTTTAATAACTTATTCATTTATGTCTAACTTATCGTTTGTATTTTACTAAAATTGATTACACTAACTTATTTGGCATTTGCGACACTGCTACCTGTTGAAGTGAAACTGAGCTATTTATAACTTATACCCATTAACATATATGTTTTGTATTACTACAAGCATAATATTGTATCAAAATTTTGAAGCGTGCATTGTTCTGATGTGGGGGAAACGAGACAAATGCATGAGAATTAAAATAAAATGTGAACCCTTATCGCTAACAAAGTTTTTTTACCGGAAAACGAATTACAGGTATTTCGATTATCATATTCGTCTTTTATAAGGTGAGCTAGAATGTTGGAGATGTAAAGGGTTGCACGCGAAGCGAGAGAGAATTAGATCGGTGTAGCGTGTAAAACATTAAACAAAGGGAATGATATCACGTTGAAGAATAGTGTGCATTAATGGTATATATTTCGTAATTTTTTTAATGGAACGGATGAAGAGTAGCAACTCATATTCTATTCTCGCTGAAAATTCTATATCTTTTTTCTACCAAAAGGTGAGTAACTGTGGAAATATAATGATCACTATGGATGATACCAGCTTCGATAGCAGTAAATTGAATTTATAGGTGGTACATAATCTTCGAGAAATACGATATTGAGACAGTTATTTAGGAAATTAAGTTTGAAATTCTGGTCCTTTGGGTATCATGTAACTGGAAACAACGATTAGCATTTAAGAAATAAAAAAGAAAGCCAATGTATAATTCGAGTAAACTACTGCTTATGTTACCAGTAATATTAGTATGCATGTTATTCTTAAGTTATAAACTATCTTACTTCTTATTTCAATTTTATATATGTAGCGATGAAATTTAGAAGGATGGTTGAAAGGAAAACTGTATAACTTTAAAAAATGATGCATGCGCGTCCTCCAACTTAATTATACTGCCGAAGATGTAATTACTTATTCCTGTGATTAATATTATTATGACACGTCGTGCACACAATTAATAAAAAGTTTGAGAGAAGTATATTTGAAATAATTTTATATAGACCGCCGGCTTGAAGCTTATATTCGAAAGTTAAAGGTGGAGGCAATTTTTCCAGTGAAACTATGGACTTACCCTAAAGGCTTTCAAGTAACCACGCAAGTAAGTACCAGTGCCGAGATTATTTCCCAGACTATGCAATTAGATTATATTAAAACCAAATTTTCGAAGCAAAACGTTATTAACCGGTTGGTAGAGAAATAAATATTCACGTGTTCATTTTTGAGCAGGCTTCATTTTTCACTGACTTCAGAATCCCTTCAACAGGAGCACAGATATTTATATCAGCTAATATTACGACAAGCATAATTGGCGCTGCAGAAGGTATATCAGAGTTCCGCATTGAAGGTCAATATTTCATTCTGTTCTTTATTATTCCTATTTCTCCAGATACTTATTCAATAAGGAACATATAATGAAACAATTTGCCAATTGAAATTAGAAAATTCACATTCCTCCCAGGGAAATTTTATTATTATCGTCATTCACTATTAAGTGTATTGTTAATTAATTCGATGAAAACGCATTCCATTTGGAAAATTTCGTTCCTTACTATCAATACTAGAGGAACGAGGGACTCAGGTACTTATATTGTGCAACGTTTTGTTACCTTCAACGAAGGTCAATTTTGCCATCACTATAACTGCAGTCTCTGCTCGACATCTTTACTAATATTTACCAATAATTCCAAGAATTACATTCAATCGACTGCCAATATCGTGCCAATGATCTGATTTAAATATTAAGGGCTCAAGGACAAGATTGAATATAATGAACTGCAATAATCAGGGAATCAATGTACTCTGCAGATAAGCTTGGTGCAATACCACTGTTGCACTTCTGTCAAGTATTACGTGCAGTCAAAAAGTTAGATTCCAAACCTGACGAAAGCATTTCATACTGGCTATTATTCTCGGTAAAGAGTGCCATTTTCATTATAAATAAAGAGAGGAGGAGAATATTATGAGCCATTTTTCGCACGAAAGCAAGTTTAGAATTTAATGTATTGCGTATTAATTTTACGCCTTACATTGAATTTAGAAATTCAATATATGCTTCTGCCTTATTGAACGCGTAGGGGATTGTAAATTAGAAGCAATTTCATTCAATTTAGCGGGTTTACAATTCTGTCCCCTACAAACTAATATCTTTGAACCAAATGAGTTATTTCCAGATTTATTTACTTTTACTACTACCTATAAGAGTATAAAAGATAAAGAAGTATTATTACATTGGAATACTAATTATGGTACGTTAAGATATTAGAATAATCTCTTTTAACCAGTAAGATGTATCAAACTCAGAAAATCAAGGAGAATGGATATCTGTGGACATTTCCTTTCCTGTGATACCTTCATATCTGTTGTATCAAAAAAGTGTTCTAACAGGATGTTCCTCACAGATAGTACAATAAATACGAAGCAGAGAAGTCAACTAATGCATTTTTACATTGAAGTTATAGTATAAATTGTTTCTATAAAAGCATCAAGGATATGCCAGCTGTTCTTGAAAGCGTGATACTTTTGAACCTGATGGAACACTAAGAATGTTCTCACTACCAAATAATGCTGGACTAAAAAATTATCGGAATACGAATTCATCTATACCGCAATACAAAGCTTACCAAACATTTACATAATATCCCACTATCAACTTAGTATCCTAAATTCGTATAGTGTAGAATAAAACTTAACTTCAGTAATACCAAATCCGTTAAAACAACGAATTCCTGACTCCCTGTTATCATAATTATTCGAAAAATACACTTTTTACATAAAAATTGGTCTTGACACTTACCATTAAAGTAAGAGAAGGATTATCTATACCATCTTATATATATTGAAATGCTTTATATAATATGTATACATTATTCAGGCATACGTTGCATGCCGGAAGCACCAATAGCAAACAAGAGACACTCGTACAAATTCCTGCGTATCAACTTTTCGTCTCGAACCCACTGCCGATGGACACCTAACCGAGAGCATCCAACAAAAATGAAAAAACGCGTTGCACTGTTACATCGACATAAAGGTCCCAACCATTTCCATCAAGCTGTTAGTAAGACAAGCAACGTATAAATACGAAACAGTAGTACTCAATGGTTAACTGAAGTATAGCTGTAAAACCGGAACAAAATAGAGATTTCAAAGTGCGTATAGATACAGGTCTTCGAATCCACGGTCATTTAAGCTTTCAGCATTCGAAAACCAAAGGATTGCTAATAAGCACATATTATTATACATTTTATTCCACTTTCTCCTTTTACCTGTCTACAAGGAATCGACTACAGCGACTATGTACCACCTCGATGACGCCCCTCGATGCATATGTGTTTATCATCCTTAGCTCAACTGTGAACGAGTTAGAGCTGTACCGTTTCCTCGGTGCAGTTTGGCGCTAGAAGTTCGAAATCTCGATACGCATTGTCGCCTCCCATTTACTGTAACCGAATCATAAGCCTCTGTAGAGGATTCTGTCGGCGAATCGATTAAATCCTACTTACTTTGTGACGATACTAGGATAGACACGTAGTGAGTGCAGAATTAGACACACAAAGGTACAGCGAACAAATTTTTTGGAATATCGGCAATAAGACAAAGCTGAAGCTTCTCAGTCACAAAAGTAGCAAAAACAATTAGTCCTGTGTACTTTAGAAATGTTTTTAGTTACTCGATATATAGAGAACCCAATCAGATGTCTACATTGGAAGATACAATAGAAACAAAAATTTTGCTTCCAAAGGAAGAATTAAAGATGTTTTCGTGTTTCCATGAAGTCCTGTCTCATTCCATGTCCATATTTTAACTGGTTACTGAAGATAAGGACAAAGAACAAATTATAGATCAACGACGTTGATCCAGTGGTACAAGCAGTGTGCAAATGGTTGAGAAACTGTTCGTGAGATTATGTTGTAAAGAATAACATCAAGTAATACGGCAGCATTAATGATACTTATAGTATTATGTAAATATTATGCATGGAAGGGAATATAATAGGAAAATTATAGAAAGAGAGTAAATACCTTATTTTAAAAATATAAGTATGATTTGTATCAATGATGGATCTATGATGGACCTAATAGGACCGATGTAAACACATGTAAAATATACAGATTAATTGTAACCCCATTTTCACTTATACCTTCGAAGCGACGTGTCTCCGTCCTATGAATTTCTATAATGATATACTGTTTCTGTAACGTGCATTAATAATACAGTGCATATATACAATAATTACACGCGCATTTTTCGAAGTAGACTTTATCTCATTCTAAGATGCGCTTTATTGGGTTCCACGATAAATAAGTTTCTTATTTATCGAAATCACTTCACATCCCTTCTAGTGGCTTCATCCCATAGTATCTGCATACCCAAACTGCACGTGAATTCGTCCAATAACTTGCGTTTCGTAGAATCTACGACCTCTTATTCGCGTATTATCTAGGAGTGTGCCGACTGCGTCTTTAATACCATAGTCAAATTCAATTCTATGAATGCTAGCTTAATTTATCTGTGATTCACCATGGTATGCTGATATCATAGTGAAATGCTATTCGAGGCTGATAATTTTGTATGAGGAATTAAAGGAAATTATAGATAGACGTACGGTAGTCCCATATCTTCTGAATGGAGAAAACCAAGTAACGAACTGCAGATCATTTTTCCCTTTATAGCGACGCTGGTGGAGTGTAGAGATTTCGAGTCCCACTTGACTCGTATTGAATTTATCAGGGTCGAAAGCGTCTCCCACGTACGCGGCACGACGCACTGGTTCGAATTCTGGCTTATGGCCAGGACTCCTGCGTGCGTGTTTCTGAGAAGCACATGAAAACTTACGATCAACTTCGTTCGAATTCGTTCTGTGCCCACTTATATAAAACAAGGCTTATCAGAATCGCACGTTTGACCAACAAGGATAAGTTTCTCCTTCGCGTCTCCTGATCTCGTTGTGGCAAGGACGTACAAACGTACTGCCCGATTATGCCTGAGCAGGGGGAAATGATCCCCTTCCTCATGTATTATTTCTACGTCATTTGCTAAGTATACGCTAGACGGGTTAAATCACGAAGATAAGTTTCGAAATAAAACCTGGATAAGCGATGGGGCATCATCTGCGTATGTGCATAACTGTATATATTGGAAGAGCCTCTCTCATAGGTATGGATGAGACATCTTTCGGAAAAATTTTTGGGAATATGAGGATGGATGACATACTTTAGAGGAGAAAACCGGGGGAGGTGTATTGGGACATATGGGCCGTGCTTACGACGAGAGGCTTTGCTAAATTGGAAATTTTCGTGGTGTAAGAATGACGCGTGGCGGGAGGATGATAGTTGGACCTTTGGCTATGTCTAGGTATATGGGAATCGTATATCTAAATATGTTATGTACTGACTGTGAAAATAAGATAACTAACATTAACCGAATGAAGTAGGTGGTGGTCTATGAACAGAATGGATAATTAATTCAACACCTAGATGGATGGCTGTAAATAAATTATAATGGTATAAAAGGTAAAATTGGTGTCGGGACCGAAATTTCTTGCCATTGAATATTTTATTACTTCCAAATAAGACTAAGCGTGAAAATTTCAAAACGATAATAAGGCTACTGAGCTGCCATTATTATAAGCTATCTTAAGGAACATATCATTAGCTACTTAACTATTAAACAGCCAATTAAATTTGCGGACAAAGAATGTAAGAATTATTAAGCTTACTGTTAAAAACAAATTGTTCAGAGAATGAACTTTTGATAAAAATGAATAGAATGAAAATAACGTACAGGATTTAATTATAAACTTTTCGTATCACTGTTTGAATGAATTTGATGAGGGAATAGACAGATCTTGGTAACACTGTCCAATAAATTTCAGGTTCCCTTTAATTCTGTGATAACCATTTCCTAATTCCTTTAGTGTTTACTTTATCGAAGACGTATGCGTGATTTAAGCTGCTCTACCATCCTCAGATTTACAAGAAGTGCGTTTATACAAGAACAACCGATAGAGGCTATAGGGAGTCCATTCTAGCCTTACAAGTTAGGTGAGAGTGTCCCCAGTTAGTCAATGTCTCCAATTATAGCTATCTTTGCTTCTAAATGATTATAAATAGACATCAGAGATTGGAAATAACGCCCTAAGCATAATTCATGCGAATATTATTGGATTTTTGTAAATAGTTTAATATATGATACGACTATGCTTCACTATAAGGTATTCTGTAGATTCCTCTGAAGGTGAGACCACCAAGAAACAATATTAGGATGACAATCAGTATTGACAAAACGGTAAAATATATATGCTCAAGCTGAAAAACACACATATAAAAAGTACTACAATTAACTTAATATAACGATGTGTACAAGAGGATTCCTTAATTTGGAAAACCTGCAAGTGGTACTACTAGCTTTGAATAAATTATTCAATTCTTTGTTAACATCTAATTTATACAGTTATCAACAAATAACCCGAACAGTATATTTACAGTAGAAACAGAGAAGGGTAAGAAAATATCAACTTTTATGGAGAAAATGTAATAACAACCGAAATCGTAAAAATACGAAAATCCTCGGCCGATTTCGAAAACCGATTGTGGCTAATGTAAAAGGGGCACCGCGAGACTTCTCAGGTTATTGCCGGGTGGTGCTCGCTCGAGGTACCTCGGGGTCTGGACCAGGCACTTCCGGGACTTCGCCAGTTTGGCCCAGGCGACCTTCCCGTGGGTCAGATTTGGGCTAGCAGGTTTTGGTATATCAAACTTTATACAGTCTTGTTTCGGTTTCATATTCTCGTTTCGATTCAGATATATCGTTATTGTCTTTAAAATGCCTCATCGTTCCACTTTCTAATCAGCTCTTCCCCAGGGCTAATGTACATATTTACTTTATAGGTCTATCATCTGAATTCGCTGTTTTGAAATTGAGGTCATTTTGTCGCTTTTACGTCTGTATAGAAACGTCTAAGTTTTCGAAGAGCTCGTCGGCCTAGTGGTTGATCGTTGCATTGGGGTGGGGTGGTGGTGATGTGGAGATGGAGGGAGGTCACCTTCTGGATCTTCTGGCTAGTATATAGCCATTGTCCTCTCAACATGTGCATGACCCCACATACTTGCTTTACTTCAAAATCTACATATCACTGTTTCCGTATTATTTCATCGTTGGTTTGTTATCTCGAGATAAGTCTTATTACATCGATGAGCTGTTTCTGTCGCATTGTAGGATTAATCCTTCCATTCCGTTAACGTTGGCGGTTTCTATTCGTCTCGCTTCTATTTCCTTTCGAGAAACTATTCCGCCTTCTTTTGTGTTTACATCTAAATTAGTATATTCTCCTTTCAGCTTTCAGGCTTCTCAAGATATAATCCGCAAGACTTCGTCGGGTGACGTGGCATACGTGCATTAAGAAACAACTAGGTACAAGATAAAAGACATTGTTGGACGGCGAGGGATGCTTGCGTTTATATTTAAGTCGTTACAGATAGTTTTAGGATAGATTACTAGGCTAAGACTCACGTACGCGTTATTTGTTAAAAGGTTGGCTGTACAACTTAGAGCGAGTACATCTTATCCATATTCCTTCTCTGTTATCCCTATCGTTTACGAAATATGTTATAATCCTTCTCCCGATAATCGCGACCGTCTTTAAATAGCAGCAAGCCTACGCGATGTACTACCGTGAACTAAATAATTCCGTGAATCGCAAATCATCGCCACGTCTCGTCTCCGACACACATTCAAGCCACTGTCAACTTCATCATGCTTCGGGTTACAGGTGGGTCATCGGGTCTCTGTTCCTTCTGGAGTCAAAGCGAGGTTCCAGCAGTATTAGTCGTACGCTGCTATGGTATAGGCCTATAGTTGGCCGGCATGTGTCTACGGCCATAACACTTCTGATGATTAGGATCTACCTCTCAGGGCAGGGGCATGTAATGTCTGTCCGTCATCAAGGCCTCGCTGGACCCTCGTTGCGGCACTGGGAGATGCAACGGTTCGGGGACATCCTTTATTCACGTCTATGTCATGGCTGGTAGGCAATGGCTGAGGTGGGCTATGCCAGATCGTGATGCTGAACATGGTGTTGTCGCGAAATCAGGGACATGATGCGTAGGCTAGTCGGCCTTTTGAATACTCTCGTAATCGTTCGGGCGCGTTGAGATTATAGCTTAGTCTTTCTTTGCTCGCGTCCTTCACATTTGGTTCCCCAGTCTTTGCGAACTTGGAATTAATAGATTCTGCTGAAATCTAGTATATTATCGTTGCGACGGTAGAGTATATATTTTAATATTAACATCCGTATCGCCTTTCGTAAGACATGAAATGCAGTAAAGTTTCAGCACTTTTATTTGACTTCTTGCGCTCCAAGTTAGATTTGGTACCTCTGAAACAGATATCGCCTGCAGGCTGCTCCACTATGTCGCATGCCGTGACTCGATGCGTAACCAACTCCACGTTCTGAGCCCTGGTAATTGGTATCGTTTTCCAAAGCGCAATTCTTGGGAAAGCAATTTCAAGCTAAGACCTACGTACAAAATTTTCGACATTTGTATCTACTGGATATTTTAAGTGTCCCTTTTGAGCTTCGAAAATGTAAAGCGTACGGAAATTATTCCTATGAAATATAAGTTAAGAGATTAAATTTGGTATATGTCTCACACCCATTTTTTAATCAACAGGACATCAAGAGTAAAAGATATAACTGCAACTAGGTTTCGGGGACTGTTGAAATATGCATTTCACCGAATATAACCATTAAACTACGAAGATACTTATCAAATTCAATTTTAAAGGATGCTTATATATTATGGAGGAAAGCTTATGATCTAATGTACTTGATTATCTTGTTATGCGACAAGGTACCAAGGCCTTAAGTTAATATTCACATGATAAATTTTATATTGTTAGCTACATTATTCGAACAAATTCCTGGATTGAATATATACAGTATTGAATTTTCAGCTACATACATTAATTACAAGCCTAATGCTAACTACACCTTAGAACTTCTAGGCTATGCGATACCGTACTTGCAGCAATGAAAGGGTTGGCACGGACCAGATAAAAACATCGCTTCCGCGACGCCTGGCAAAGTTGGTTACATTAAGCACATTTCCATAATGCTCAATCTTCGTGAGTTGTGAGTAATGCAATCCTTGACGCTTTGCGGGAATGGCGTAATTTCTATTACATCCGAGGGACGAGTCAGACTGCAATTAATGTCATCGTGCCTCTCATTTGTTTCAATTGACGTGAGCGCTTTCCGAGACGCTTTCACTACGTTTAGGGCAATTGCGGTAGGCCGAATGGAACAACAATCACACGAATTGCCGATACCTGCAAAGGTAGTAGATCGCGTATGAATCCCTCTATTAAAACTGGGAACCACGACCTACGAATATCTATTCCACCTCTTGTACCCGAATTTAGATATTCGTAGTCGGTTTTACGTTTTTGCCGAATTTAATTACAGAAAATGTACAGGTAACGCGTCGGAACATTAGTATTATCATATATGGTTATGTTAAGCTTTAGTTGATGCCGAAGTTAATTTTCGTTTGATCGAGTTGAGAAGTTAAGGGTCGAAGTCGCACAGGGCTTTATTATGGCAATACCGTGTTGAGCGTTGCAGTAAACCGAGAAATAATTCGTAACCTTATTGTCACTCTTACATATTCATGTTGCTGTTGCCTATGAATATTACCACGGCCCAATCTCTGTATCAATGTCGATACATATTCGAGCGTGATCGTAATTATGTGTGCTTTCTTAATTTCATTACACCCATTTAACGCTTTGCGCTCGAGGGGCGCACTTCATTCGCCATTTGATAAAATTTTGAAGCCCGATATTCATAAATATATAAAATTCAGAAGAATACAACGTTGTGCGAGGTATTGAAATCAAATAACATAAAGTGTCAATTACCATACGGTTTCCTATCCCTGCTCCGAGAACTATCCTCAGCGTTGTAACGGAAATTCTTTGAACACTTATCCTTCCGTGGCCAAAAAATCGTAGGGTGCAAATGGTTGACTGCCTTCAATAATGTATATGACATTTAGGTACTCGCTTTAGGTGGATTGTTCTAATCGTAACAATGTATTTTTATCAGTTAACAATTTCATATTCCAGAGCATATATAAATATTCTATATCCTTGGCAATCTTCAATCTATCTGCATCAATCACAGATCCCTATCTCGGATTCTCAGCCAATTATACATCGGCCATTTGGTGAAACGTAACCTACCATTTAGTTTTCGTCAGATTTCAGACAGACTGTTGGAAAACTTGCAGCAACGTTCGTTGCAGGCTCGAAGATATACGAAACAACGGCGTAAACAGATAAACTCTACCACGAATGTGGAACAAAGGCGAAAACGCGTTTTGCAAGTAAGACGTGACGAAGATCCTTGATTACAAAACGAATACTACCCTCTTTTAGCAAACACGCACTCTAAAATAGTTGGACTGTGGTACGCCCATAATTTTCTTGCTACAGTTCCTCAGGACTACCTATCTTATGTACTCCTAACCACTCTACATTCCGTATCATGCTTGATACATGCCTCAAGTACCACAGTGCCGCGGTCTCATGGCTCTCCCTAAATTTCTCAGGGACCAAAGTGGTCTCCACTCCATCTTCCATCTTTTCTTCCAAAATTTCGCCTTTCCTCTCTCTCGACGTCAGCGCCGCTGTATTTAGGATTATGACAATTTCCGCCATAACAGAACGATCGAAAATTCTACCCCGCCGTGGCTGGAGCACACCCACATATGACGTACGGACTCGGAAAGGTTCATAGAATGGATGCAACGTGAAGGAAGCGCAGCACATGACCGAGCGCGTCGTTTCTGCCGCAGGACACTGTGTCGGCCAAAATAAGCAGAAGTTCATCGGTACAAATTAAGCTTCCACCCTCCCACCTACTAGCAGCCGCGACTCGCTGGCTCATCTTGCTCACTTTCTACATCACATTCCCCGCTCTCATTTTTCCACGGCGAATTAATGCCGCCGCACGCGACAGAGGTGGCTTGATCGACGTGCATCCGGAATGAACTACACCTAGAAGCGTCCACCGTGTGCACAATCGACGAGTGTAGTTAGGCAGGGCCCAGAGAGGGTTTGCTAGATCTATGAGTCACGGAGGATATTCTCCCAGGTCCTATTTTCCTTCGAATAGCTATAATTTTAACGAGACCATTGTTGACTTTAGTGGAAATATTTGTTAAGCGTTTGCTTGCAATGTTGCTGAATTCCGCGAGGAATTTGTTGTTAATTTCTAGTAGGAAGCTGTTTAGAATTTTAACTTATGCTTTGGCCAATTAATTGGAAATTTTTGGTTGTCGTTCGTTCAATATTACGCTCCAATTCTCTAGAGAATCGTTGGAATAAGCTGATGTAATGCTTATTGTTAGGAATATACCCAGTTCTCTGCTTACGACACTTTTTTGTGCTATAAAGCTGTTATTTCTTTTAAAACAGTTACGTATAGGGCAATTAATGTTACAATACCTTGAGTTCGTTACTTCGAGTATATTTGTGCGTGTTTGATGGCATGATCTAAACGAATCCTGGCGGGAATTCTATTTCGAATACGTTATTGATTCAATAGAATACTCGCTCTAACGTTTTACACTCAATCTGCACCTACACGAGAATCGTATTACTATCTGTGAATAGAAAGCGAGATGCACTTACTGGGTGTGGTTGTGTAAATGATTGCCATATATTTGTAAGAATAACTGCACCTATTAAAGTATCGAGTGAACTTTCAGGTCACGGGAATTAGCAAAGTTTTGCATAATTAATTTTAGAATCAATTTGATTTCACTTTCAGGCGGAGTAATATACTATTTCGAAATTAAACCCATTGCTTCTGCGCCAATTGTAATAAGAAGAAGAATAAATTTAACGCTCGTTTGAGATATATTTATTTCGACATTTCTGGGATACTGTTAGGAGATGTTTAATCTTCCATAACGGCATTAAAGCGGCTAGAAATTTTATTTTCAGCATGTACAATTCATTTCGTTTGAAGCGTGGTTTAATTTGTAACGTAGAATACGTTTCCCGCCTTCATACGGAAAATAAATATCTACACTTAGGTGTTGTCGCAAGGATTATCTTAACAAAATATCAATTTATTGGCTAATGCTATGAAGAAAAGGAGTCGCAGAGGATAATATTCTCAATTACTACTAACCATGGCTAGTTAATTCATCTAAAACGGCATAGCCTGGAATAAATTTGGTTTCCAAGCTTCTAGATTGTATTATCGTCGGAGGTCAGTGATATATCCTTCACCCCAGTGTAACAAAAACCTTAAAAATTTTTATACGCAATATCATAAAGCAAACGTGATGCTACGTTAATATATAATACTTAGGAAGCACGCAATAAAGTATTGTAAGTACATACTAAGCAATATTACGATCTTCACACCGTTTCTCATGTCATACCTCCTGCCGCAGGGATATCATTCTGAACTCTCTACTCATATGTAGGTGCTAAACTCACTATACTACTTCCGTCAATCTTCCTTTCTAAAAATGCATAATCTAACCGAAACAAATTATACTACACTAATACCAGTATTATTACGAATTTTTCTTGCTATAAAATATTCTCAAGTTGTCTACTTAAATTACTATTCAAGATGGTGACAAAAATAACCTTTCACATTTTCATATTTACCAGTAGCACATACACGCGCTTCGTCACCAAATACAAGTTAAGCCCTACGTTTTATAAAATCCATGCAAAGGAGGTCGGAAGGAACGTTCCATATTTCATGAGCATGCACGTGAAATTCGAATCTCCTGATTCCGTCTGGTGAATGTCGGTCACGTGTGCATACCATGGCCATGTGGGTGCAAGGGGAAAAGGGAGGGGGAGAAAAGGCGGACCAAAAGAACTGGACGGTGTTGCAGAAGGATGAATAATATCACACCACGCATACGTACCCATGGGAATGGAAGGAGTAAGTGCAGTCGTTGGTCCAGCTAGGAGCATGATACGTGGTGTGTGTCGTTTATACTTGGTTAGCATCTGTTTTTCGTTTCCCACACCGATCCACCGAGCATTTTTATTCCTTCCAACCCGCATCGAGTAGTGTAGCCAAAATTTCACTTCCGAATTTCTGCACCGCGATCGTTTCATCATACTAGGGTTCATTCATCATACCAAGTATGCCGCTCTATTACCTTGCGTAATTCGTGAGCCGGAGCTCTGCTCATAGTGCTTATTTCGTATCCAAAGATTTCGTGGCAGTATTTGGATACTCGTGATCATGGGCGATCATTCATGGCTTATGGTTTGTTGTTCTTGATGTTCGTTGAAGTAAAAACTTCCATTCTCTTTCTATACGCTTCTATATACTGAAAGAAACTTTCCTCCGTAAACGTTGCTTGATAAGTTAGTAGTTGTGGCTTTTGATGTGAACCCAATCGATTTCGGCGTGCGGATGAAGGGAGAGGCATGTTGAAATAACGACTGATATATGGCGAAATGCAATATTCACAAATTACTGATAGCGGATTGAAAAGGAAGAGAAGTACACGTGTGGTATACTAAAGCAGCCAATAAAACCATTCGTATGTAGTACCCTGCCGATGTGTATAAATTAGGCTAAATAGAACGTGTCACATCGGAATTAATTTGGATATAACCACAAAATTCTGTTCTAATGAAGGGAACAGAAAAATACATTTTTCTACGACATTTAGTATATAACCACCCCTTTATGTTCCTTATTACATAATGGAAATCCATAGTCCACAATGTTTCATACAAATCTACGTACTATATTACACAGGCCTAACCTAGTTTATCCACTTCACTTTCAAGAGAACCTAAACTGTTGCCTATTTCAACTTATACATTCAAGAATACCAAGAAACGTCATTCCAAGGCATTAACTAAATCATTTCCTTCCACGAAAATATTTTTATTACAAATGTACAAATCCACTTCTCTCTGACCGCTCCGTACGTATAAATTGAAGTAGAATTAAGTACCACTTAAGCAGGAACATACCAAGCAAAATTTGTCTTAATTCAATCATTTATCTACATGTAAATATTTATATCAGAGGAAACAAGCGACGAAATTATTCATAGGAAACCAATATAGAGCGGAAGCAATGATCACTAGAATTTAATGCCACTTGCACTCTACATCTACACATAAGCTTCCAGTTTAGACCGAAAGGTAGCGGAAATTCTTCATGAAATAACACAGCAGTAGCTACACTGTGCAACAAGAAGATAGTTCACTCTATAATTTTCAATGATTTTCGAATAAATTCAGTGCGGTATATCTCGATAAAAAAATTACGTTTTATTATAGACAAGTTTGCCTTGAGGGGCGTGGGGACGTTATCGTTACACAAAAAATTATCGTTACAAGAAATTGATAATGACTCTGAAGAGACAGTTACAATTTTCAGAATATTACGTAAGGATGGAAATAAAAATAGCAGAAATCTATTCCACTTATTTGTTTGTTTCACAAACGCGATACGTCAGCCAATATTTGCTCCAAGATTCGTATTCACCGCATTAAATTATAGAAGATATTAAGAGAGTGGCCTTTAAAAATCATATACTCCCTGTTCTGTCTCTTTTTAACACATTCGCCATGCATTATTGCGTTGCCGCGATTTTTCCCGTAAACCGGTCATATTTGTAGCAGGAATTGCAGATGCTAATTAATGTTCGCTTGCGGTGTTAAAGACTGAAGACCCTGAGCGAATACGTATGTGACATGTGCGTAAAATGAATTTCGATATAAGGAACACAGAAACCCGCAGGCTGCGCTGTCATTTCGTCGAGTACACTGCGGAAACATCTGTCCCAATTCATGGCTACTTACTCCCCATGTTTCAACAACCACAGCCCGGAATAAAGTCATTCGTTAAGACGTGTATAAAATTTGTCCGTCATACAGATTTCACGTGCCTTCCAGTTCCCCCAATCCGCAGTAGTTTCTCGATGCCTGTGGCACGTAATAATACGAGAGATGATGAATAAAATATTTTGCTCCAAATAGATCGAGTCCTTTATTAATTGCAAGTGACGTTAAACTCCTCATTGCCTCAAGACTCAGTCAAGGCTGACATTTGGGCGGTTTAGTCTGGCCTTTATAATGGTCCGGTTCTTTGTCGTCGGGTGTGATAAGGTTGGATACCTTGCGTTTGCTGGGTAATATGAGGGCTGGTTCGGATGACGTCAGTTGGGCGATTCGGGATGTCACGTTCCCCATCCTTAGATTGAATATGGTGCCTCAAACTCGTCTCTTGAGGATGGACTTGTGAAACTTATCTCTTCTTTGTTCTACAGTCACGTTTCCTGGGTGGTCCTCTTTAAATGTAACACCTGGGTTGCTGTTGGTCTCCAGCATAGGGGCGAATACTTTGATTGGTGGTGAAGTTGCGGTTGGTGTAACTTGAGCGATATTATTTTGTGTCCCGGTTTGGTTTTTCTTGACTTTGCCACGTAATATATTTATACAGTAATTGGTAGGTAAACATATTTTTAGTTCTAATTTATTAGCGAGGAACAAACATGTTACCGCGAGCGAGATACATCCAATTATTTGAAATGAGGTTGATCCCTATGACATTACCATATCTATTCTATGCGAATATTGAAATTGGTTCGATTTATCCGTCAGTTGATTTAATGCGCCTGAATAGCTGTTTTAATTACTGAATGTTTTCGTGGTGTTCTCTAACATTCTTAAAGTATTACATAGGTTTGTTCTGTTATCAATTTGGATTGTCTTAATTTTTGTTTGGCAGGTGACATTTACTGTGGTTCCTCCTATCCACATGTCATTTTTCCCGCACAAAATGTCGCATGTTTCCTTCGATCGTAATAGTGGATCTTGTTTTGGATTTTCATTCTGATGTTCCTTTTCTTTAAATACAAATAATTCTGTGTTGTTCACGTATCGCCATGTATTGATTCTCTGTTTGCAGTGGTATAAATGTTGTTTGGTGGATATTATGAATTGCAAATTTGGAGAATCTGAAATTTTTACCAAAACTCAATATTTCAGAGGCCAAGTCGTGTTTGGCTCGGCGGTCGTTTATGGGTTGCGTTTGTTTGCGTGAAAGAAGGTTATTACGATTCTTGCACTTTTGTCCAAGTATTTTTGGTCTATGTTAGTATAAACAAGGCCGGAATAGAAGAACATCGGTTTTTCGATCAATGGCGCCATGAGTACCAGGCTTTCCTTGTTTGGCATTGCGTATACGTGCCCTATATCCCACTCCATGTCTTACAAAATGTGCAGTGATAGTTTGAAGAAAATTTCGTTCTCTTGGATGAACAATGCGAGATTTGCTATGTCTAATACGTGTTGGAAATTCTCGTTTACCGGTGTTATCATAGTGCTAATTGACATATGGCCTAGTGCTTTGGCATAGTTTTGAATGCAAACATAGTGATCAATTACTTGTGGGCCTATAATCCCTTGTTTTCCGAGCATTATCACGTTAAATATCTCGTCTATTTGTAAATGAAGTCCATAAATAGAACTTTCAATCATAATTAGATTTGCGTTCATGATTTCGTCTTGTCTACTGTCTTTACAGGATTTTTGAAGCCTGCGCGGAGTTTGTTAAGTTGCTTTAAGCTACCTGTGTTAATTTTTCTCCGAATTAAGGCTGTTTGATTAGCAACTATGGTTTCAAGCTGATTTCCTACCTCGAATAACTTGCCAATATTTGTATTGACAATTTGTAAGTCATTTGCATCCAGTGTTACGAATAAACTCTTGAATGCTGGCCTTATCGCATCATCAGTCCTCTTCTCACTCTATTGTGTGCGATAAGTCTTATTTGCTTTCCTAGGTTTCGCACTTTGTCGACTTTAATGGGCAGCGAATTTATTTCAGTCTTAACTAGACACTCCGTGTTACACTATTTCTGTAGATCCTTTGCATGAAGTTTTACAAGGGCTATCTGAGAATAAACGTCACCTCTGCCCAAGCATATAAATATATTAGTGTTAAAAGAGTACATAAAACCTTCACCAACCATCTCATGGAATATAATATCATAGTTTTGGGGAATAACATCTAGAGCGAGCTCATAGCTTGCGGCAAAAGTGATCGCCCTGAAAAATACGTTTTCAGTATGCTACCATGAATTTCCTTCAACTGGTTTCGTACCATAATTTTTAGTATAGTGTATGAACTCCATTATTTCGGTATGTGCCTAACCATTCTATATCCAATTTATCGTGTTTATGGTCATTATGGAACAATACAAAGCCCCTTATTTAAACATGGCCTGGGCTTTTACTATCTTTTTCAATTGATCCCTTCGGCATCTTCTTTTGTTCCAGAATAGTGTTACTCTGTTTAGCGATGGATAGTTATTAAATCGTTTTTGCCACTATTCAAATATTTCATTCTGAGTAAGACATGCTACCTAAGCTACAGGGGAGTCGGTAGATTGGCATTTCTTCCAAATGTTAATTCAAATGGTGTAAACACGGTGGAATCGCGTGTTGCCGTATTGTAACCCAGGCATACACAATTTAATGCTTCGTCCCATTCCTGTTCTGTATCGTGTCCTCCGGTTCTTGTTAAATCTTTTACCTTTGCGTGTGTACGTTCTAGGGATCCCTTGAATTGCGGTTGGAAGGCGGTACTTCTAATGTGTCCAATTTTAAACATGTTCTCGGTCGTTGTCATTAATTCGCCTAAGAAGTTCTGTCCTAGGTCAGTAAGAATCGTCTTTGGTGCAGAAAATATGTAGGTATACTTTGTGGGTAAAGCGTTTATTATGGCCTCGGCTTGTTGGTTTTCTAGTTGTACGAGCATCAAGTATTCCGTTAATTCGTCATAAATGGATAGAATGGATTGTTGCCGAGGTGTCCTATAGTACCGCTGTGGTTTGCCTTTATCACTGTTTCTATTTCTCCAGGTGTTTGGTCCTTAATCGGTTCCCATGCATATTGTATCGGTCAGACTTTATGTTTTATGTACATCGCGAAGATTTTAACGCGTTTCTTTTCCATTTCTGTAAATGTGTTGTCCCATATTACTATTTTGTTCTGGTTTTTATCTATGTGGCATAATTCCATTAGCCATTTAATTTTGTCATAAATGCCTAATTTCATTTTTGCTGGTTGACAGGAAGAGTGAGCGTTGGGAATTATCTCTGAGGGAGCAGGCATACCTGTTTCTCTTTTCCACTTGGCAAATTCCTGTATGTGATCTATGTTGCTTGCTTCGTCGGCTGCTAATGGTTGTGTTATTATGTGTATTCTAGGTAGTGCCTGTGCAGCTGTATTACCTTTTCCTTTAGTATAGTCGATTCCATGTTCATATTCCTCTATCCTTAGTCTCCATCTCATGGAGCATGATGAGGTATCTGCAATTACGCAGGCATTTTAGGGCTTGGTGATCAGTTCTCACTAGGAATTTTCGTCCTATCTAGCACTGCCTCTGTCCTTTTACTGCCCAAACTCTAGCGAGCCATAATTTTTCTGCCATGGGATGGTACTTCTCAGGTGGATTCAGTGTGCGGCATTACAGCAACATGAATAGCTGTCCTGGGATTGAATGGCATCTAGTCCGTCGTTACTTGCATCTGTCGTTAACGTGCAGGGTTTGTTAAAGTCAGGGTATGTCTGTGCTGGTACTTCGCATAAGACGCTCTTTAGCGAGTCAAAACTGTTCTGTTGTTTGTCCGTCCTATAGAATGATGCCTCTTTCTTTACCGAATCTGTCAGGGGTTTAGCAATTTTTGAAACGTTGTTAATGAATTTACTGCAATCTCCAGATAGTCCTAAATATGTCTTGATTTCGGTTGGGTTAGTTGGAATTTTGAAGTTTTTCATTGCGAATATCTTTTCAAGATTTGGTTTCATTGCATCAGCTGTGATTAAATGGCAAAGGTACTCGAAGTCATGTTTCAATAATTCAAATATTTCCGCATGAGTTTTAAATCCGAGTTCTCTAATTGGTTGGAGCACGCTTGCAGGATTCTAGTTATGTATCCCTATTGTATCGCCAAATATCGTAATGTCATCAAGGTAGACAGGCCAATGCTTGTCAATCAATCCCTTAAGCGCCGTATCCATCCTGCGCTTGAATTTTGCGGGACATCTTTCAATCAAAATGTCATGTGGTTAAAATGGACGTGTCCCTGCGGTGTGATGAATGCTGTATATTTCTTTGATGATGCATCCATTGGTATTTGGTGAAAACAGGAGGATATGCCATGGGCGTAGATAAATTTGGCATTTCCTATCTAAGATGGATTATCGTCATTTTCGAGTAGGGGATACGGGTCTTGATCCGTTAATACGTTCAATTTTCTAATGGAAATAGCCGTGCTCCATACTTGCTTTCCGGATGCGTCGGCTTTCCTAAGTACGACGCATACAGGGTAATTCTAAGGGGAGTCTGATTCTTCTATAATTTCCTTTATTAAGCATTTCGATTATCTGTCCTCTTATTTCCTGTTTGTGAGCTTCAGGGTGTCTGTGTGATTTGATAATGATGATTCTGTTCTCTTTTAGAGCAATGGCGTGTTCAGTTAAATTATTTCTGGGTAAAGTGTCAGCTTCTATGCTGAAAATGTCGAGGTAGTGTATTAAAATCTTTTTATTGTTTCGCGCAGGCTTTTCTCTAGATGACTTTAACTTACTGTGGCTCTAAATTTGTCTATCTGGCTTGTTTCGTGCGTATTATAAATTTGGTTACTGATTTCTCTGTTAGTCTCACCGGAATTGAAGAAGCTTAGTCGTGTATGTGTTCCCTAGAGATAGATAGTTTCAACTCGAATTTCTCCTGGTTGTACATCGGTAGGTATCTGGAAATATAATATGTTACCGTTGAGCTTAACTTTGTCGCTGGCGACTTCATATTTGTATTTTTCGTGGAGTGGGAACCCAAATATACCGTGTTCTATTACAGGACAGTCATCTAGTATTAAACGTATATTATGTGATTGGCCAAAGAGTTTGAAGCTTATGAACTGTTTGTCGTGTATCTGTCCTGTCCCGTAAGAGAAATTTGTGGTTTGTCTGCTGGGAAGATATTGCTGCAAACTTTCGCCTCTTTCAGTAGGTTGACTACAACTCTTGTGTCGGTGGGTTTGACGGCTCTTCATCTTGGGGTATGAATCCTGTAGTAAATAATCTTCCAGTAGTGAAGTTGATTCTAATTCTGGATCGCTGACTTTTCCTAACTGTATTTGTTTCACGATTGGTGGTGGGTTGTGTTGGCTGGCTGGTGGAAAATCTGATTGTGAGCATTGGTTAGCTAGATGTACGATTTTGTTGCACTTGAAACACTTCGCATGAGTTTCATCTGAGGGCGGTGTGTGTTCTACTCGACTGAAACTGTCTCCTGGTTGGGGAGCTGTGCGCCTGAGTCCTATTCTTTGCGCTTCATTCCTTTGCGAGTCGCATTTACGATGTCGAGAGGGCGTGCGTTGTGAGTTCATGTGAACGTTTGATTGTTTCTATTCGACTTGTTCCTCACGTAAGCAGCGTTACATTTCGGCAGCTTTCTTTTTTGCTTCTATTAGGGGCAATTGCTACTTTGCTAGAAGTATTTCTCCGACTTCCCGCTTGAATCATTTTAGATATATTATATTGAACTTATTCACTGTTGCTTCCATCATCGTACGTCTGGTTAGCGCCTAAGCGTTTTCATTAGTTAAGGAATGCATCAATCTGTTCATTATACGTCTGAAGTGTATGTCGAAATTATGGATGCTCTCATCTCTACCGTGTTGAATTTCGTGTGACAGCTCACTATATACTTCTGTAGTGACTTGAATTGCAACGTTCCCTCGCAGCGCTCCATATAATTCTCCGAATGACTCTACTTGTACATTTCTTATACCTTATGCGGTTTTTCATCTTGACCTTATTGGCTTTGAGTAACAATTCCTTTCCTGCACGCACATTGCGCACAACACCCACTTCTTTAATGAAGTCCTCAACTCCTGTATCGTTATCTCCATTGCGGATTCGTATGCCTGATAGCTTCAAACGATGGTAAGGTAGGTACAGCATTTGTTATATGGTCATATCCTTCTTCGGAGGAATCATCCTGGATTGGTGTCTGTGCTCGAATTTTCCATCGTATCCTACCTGGTGGTTGTGGCTCTTGTCGTATAGCTGTGCTCATACAGCTGTCATTCGTTATTGATGAGCTCTATTCGCTGGATATCATGGCACCTAGTATGGATGAACCGAACCGCAGTTCGGCTAAGGCTTTATGTGTCGTTCGTTGTGTGTTCGATCTGCCGTTTATTTCTATAGTATTTTGTCCATGGCGTTCATTCTGCCTCTGCATGGCGTCAAGTATGACTCGGAGGTAAGGATCTACCGTAGTAGAGGCGGGATGGCTTGAGGCTCTGTCCATGCCTTTGCTTATGATTAAATGGCCATCTTCTGTGTCTTGACTATCAGAACTAATCAGTCCACCGCGGAATTGTAGAAGAAAAGCCAGTGATTTTAAATGATGGAGGAGTTCGTTGTTCGTGAAGGTGCATTTGTCCTTAGAGGCGATACGTAGTCCCATGTCCTACCAACCGTAGTTAAGTAGTCGTTCGTTTTTTCAGGGCATTTATCACTATCCTGGCATTGACCGCCAAAATGTCACGTAATGTTCCGAGTGACGACAAATAAAATGTTTAACTCCAAATAGATCGTGTCCTTTATTAATTACAAGTGACGTTAAGCTACGCGTTGCCTCGAGGCTCAGTCAAGGCAGACTTTTGTGCGGTTTGACCGGTCTTCTGTTATGGTCCGTTTCCTTGTCATCAGATGCGGTAAGGTTGGTCATCTTGCGTTTGTTGAGTAATCTGAGTGCTGTTTCCGATGATGTCAGTTAGGCATTTTGGGACGTCACACTTGCGACACGATGGCGATGGAGAATGTAGTTCGAGACATGACCATAGAGTACCAATTGATTGACTGAATAGAGAGGTTGTGGGTATCAAGTGGTCAAATGGGATTTGACCAGGCAGTGCTAGGAAGGAAGGTGCACTTCCTAAGCAGTAGTTGAGTGGGAAGGGCTGAGCTTGAAGGCAGGTATGAAGCTAAGGATTTCATCGAGAGTTTGAATCGCTTTGGCCCTTAAGGGCAGGTTATATAAGTATTACGTAGAAATAGTAAATATATTCTTTCAATTAATAGGGTCATAGAATTCAACAAACTATCTTCGTCATGGTTGCAAACCACGGCAGTATAAAAGGTATATGACTTAGTTTGAGCTGCACTACGCATGTGCTGCTCGAAAAATACGAGCGCAGTTTTTCAATCGGACGAAGTAATTACTGCCGAATATTGGAATGAGTTTATTCAATTAATTAATTAATTTAATTTCAAACATGATTGAAATCTGCCGATTGGTTAATGCTATGTATATGACTAATTATCGCATTAAACACTATTATCATTCGCCTCATACATAACTAATGACAATTATAACAGTTAGCAGTACCTTGTTTGTGTTATTGTGCTCCTTTGGTTAGCAGCATGTCTACATATTCTCCATACAGTTACGGCAATTTCGCTGCCCACGTTTGAAGAAATGACTTTAATGAAATTTTCCTTGACCTGCGCATTAAACGAATTTCCATCAACTATTTGAAGGAAATTTGGATTAAGCATCATCCATTTCTGACTCAATTATAATATTAGGTTTTACCTTTCCGATTTCCATTTTTCATTTCCCTTTGCGCGTAGCATCAGAAGATCGAAGCTTACCCAAAGACGATATTTGCAGCACAAAAGCTGGGATTACACGCTAACAGTCATATTCGTATTCAAGGAAAGGAAGGGGAAGCTTATTGTGCAGTGTTTGGTACTCCTTCGGAATGAGCCGTTGAATCTTTTTCCACTGTTACTCTTTCCTCCGTCCACAAGTTTCATCTGGATTGGATGGCGCATCGGAATGGAAATAGAGAACGTTGATTATTTATGCATGAAATTTTTTAGATCTAGCACTACAGCTGCGTGCTGCCGGACGTAGCACATCAATGCAGAGCAATAAATAGCACCGAATATTACCGCATAGCACAGCACCGCACACTATTGCACAGGGCGGCGCCTCTTCGAGCAGCACCGTTACCATAGCACAGCATTTCATTGCACAGCACAGCATTGGATAAAGCCGCAAACAGAACGAGGTGCAGCAGCGTGCAGCCTGCCGAAGGAGGGCGCACCAGTGCGCAGGACGACGCAAAGGAACCCAGTAATGCTCCGAATACCAAAGGACAGCTGCGAATAGCACTGTTTCCTTGATTAACGTAACAGGTGCTAACCACAACAGGACACCGCAGAGCGCAGGATAGAGCATCAGAGTGCAGCAGAAAAATATGAAGCGCCGTATAACCACCACCAGGGGCCAATAGCACAAATACGTAACCTAACCGAACACAACATACCCAAGCATATCCTACGCTGACGGAATAACTCTTAACTGCAGGAGTTACAGTCTGATCGTTGGAAAGCGCAGCAGGTCACTGTGATGCACAGAATCCACCGAATACCAGCGAAATGTACAGATTCCGAACATATCCTAGCCTATCCCATCCAAGCCTATCGCACCCTAGTATCAGGTACCCTATTTTCCGCAACCTAACTGCACCTGGGATCAGCGGAACGCAGGAAAACGACGCAGACAACAGGAGAGCTCCGCAATGTGCCAAATGCCAGAGAATGCTAGCGAAAACCACATATCCGAAAGCCAAGCTAACCTAACCTAGCCTATCCACAGTTGAGCTCGGCATACTGCAGTTGAGGACATCAGAGTATAGCACAGCATATTAAAGAGTCGAATACCACTGGTGGCAGCGCATAGCATCGGTTCCTACTCTAACATTTTCCGTCGCTGAATACCTGACCATACCACAGTGGGGCATATCCGTGCAAAACGTAGCGAAGTAGAAGAGAGCAGTGCATAGTGAAGCGACAAAAACCATCGTATCGCAGCGAACAGGGCATTCTCATGTCTTAATCTAATCCGACCTGCCTTATAGACTCTACCTTCCCAAACCTATCCAGAGCAGGGCATTGCAGTGCCCACTAAAGTGCAACTGAGTGCACCAGACCACACATAGGGGATGAATATATATGAATAGCACCATTGCCATTGGATTAACCTATCCACTGACCTATAAATACTATAGCAATTCCAGAATGGTCAAGAAATTGACCAATTATGGCTGGAGATATTAGCAATTGAATATACTCTACTGGCTGCAGCCATCTACACAATATTATTTGCAATGGTATAATCTATTTACTGGTCATACAAATTCTACGTCGACGATAGCATGGCGAAGGATTAAATCAATTATTGCCAGAGACATAAACAACTGGCAATACAGAAATGGGTTTATTTGCATACAAAGGTGTATATCCATTCTACTAACATACACACTGACCTTCTATATTCTGTAGCCATCAAAGGATGGTCAAATGAACGATCAATTATCTCGGGAGATACAAACAATTGAAGATAAAGTACTGAGCGTAGTCTCCAATGCTCTTCCATTACCATTCGAGTAATCTATTCAATGACAACCTGAATTCTGTGATAAATGGTTGAAGGTTCAATGACTAGATATATCATCGCTAGAGAAGTTAACAATTAACAATGAGTTACTCAGTACAGCCATCTACACGTTCCTGTAGCCATTGGAAAAATCTATTCACCGGTCATAAAACTTCCACGGCTATTTTGGAATGACCAGTTGACATTTAAAACATCGCTAGAAACATTTTCTAGTGACAATACGGTACTGAATATAGAAATCTTCTCAGTGCCATCGCAATTGGATTAATCTACTCGCAGATGATCTTAGTTCTATAGCTGTACTACAATGATCTATGATTAGATCAATTATTCACAGAGAAATGGACAGTCGACGGTACCGTACGTGGTATAGGTGTCTACGCACTGTAAGTGTCATTTGATAAATCTGTTTGCAGAACACATATATATGTGAGAGCAATTTTAGAATGATAAAAGGATTGATCAATTATGGCAAGAGACATTAACTATAGACACTAGAGTCCTGTGTACAGCCATCGATACAAGTATTCTGTGCGTTTTCGGGGCCCACCGATTGGCGACCGCGCCCTACCAGGAGCTAATGTTGTATAACGGCTTCGCGAAGAAGATGTTATTGTACTTTCTAGCGTCATCGCTGCAGGCGAACGCGTGTGTGGTGTTGAACACGAGGCTTCGATAAACCCTGCACTCTCCGTTGAAGGATCATGGGACAAGTTGTACATACAATTGCGGGAAGCAGCTCGTTTGGCCGTGGCTCCGGCGTTTCAATCAAC
This sequence comes from Eufriesea mexicana, assembly GCF_001483705.2. Lineage (NCBI taxonomy): Eukaryota > Metazoa > Arthropoda > Insecta > Hymenoptera > Apidae > Eufriesea > Eufriesea mexicana. Next base: position 66 of record NW_016939886.1, on the reverse strand, counting down.
CCTCAGCCTTGTTACTAGCGGGGGCCACCTGGAGGCGTATCTGCCAGCTTTCGCTTGGTCCCAGAA